>NC_051180.1:189476948-189507483 GCF_013339695.2 Rhipicephalus sanguineus
CGCGCACGAAGTGACATGCGGCCGGCTGACCTCGAAAGACGCGAACATCACGCGCCGACAGCGAGCCAGGTGCGTCGACTTGCAATGCGCATTAGTCGTTTCTTTTCCTAGCAACAGCGAGCCTATTCGATTGAATGACAGACGTACTATTTCCGCATTAATTAAACTCCTCGAAGTTTTGCGACAGCCTGTCGCGCCGTTTATAGCACCCTGTTTACCGTCCGCCCACGTGCAGCAGACAAGTGTGCTTTGTAAGAGGAGTCACAAGGGTGAGAATGGGCGAGGACGGGCGTGGTGGCTGCGGCAGTAGTTTACATAATGCGGCTGCGCATTTCCGCATTGCATCACATATAGAGAGTGGCGCATTCGCGATCTCCGGCTGGATGGGGCTCCAACTAACGACTTTCCCCTTCTACCATCTCGAGACTGTGGTGGCATTGAATTGGAAGAGTTCCCGGAAGTCCCGGATGCAAGGACGGCAACCATCGTTCGGGCGGCGCAATTTACCGCGGCGCCATTGCCGAGGGCGCAGAAATGAGGCGCGTTTTGGCTTCGGGCCCGCGCGAAGCACGGCAGCGGAACAGTGTCGCTGGACACGCGAGTGCGATTAGAGCCCCGCCGTAACCGCCTCTCTCGCTGGCGATGTAAGGAGCTGCCTTCAGAGCTGGCGCCTTGTAAGCGCCGTTGAGCACGCATGCCGAAGTGGTGAACGTCGCGATCCTGACTGCCTTGAAGAGGAGCTGCAGTAGCGAAGGCCAACCGCAGGCTTCCCTGCTGCCGCACTGTATGGCTTCGTGCCTCGCTCACACGCCGGCGCATTTCGTCGGCGACGGAGTGCTGTAAAAAGCGTTGCGGCGTCACTGAAATAACGAGTAGTGTTTTAGTCCATCTTTGATTACATGCTGACAGTGATGGCCGTGGCATCAGGCATTGCCACCTTATGATGCTTGAAGACGGCACCGGGATCGTCGTACCTTATACCTGAAATGAGACGTAAATGGAACTCGCTTCAGAGATACGTAAATATTTCGTAATGTAAATGACATTGAGATGTTTGTTTGATTACCGACCTAAGAGCCTCGCGTACAATGAATAGATATACACAATAAAGCAAGATCGAACAATCACAGGAATTTTTAATTAGAATTAGGGAGGTAAACTCGAAACATACTCACTGAGATTAGTTCGGAAGTAAAGCACTTCAGTGGAGGTATACTGGAAGATAAGTTGTTTTATAGTGTGCTGCTCTTAGTAAGAAACTAATGAAGTGACGAGCAGATGCACAAATAGAGCACCTATACCACAGTAAGTAATGGACTTACATATAAAGTCATAGCCTGATTGCGCATGATATTGTTCTGCAAAAGAATGTCTCTCTATTCCAAAAGAACTTCTTTTTGGGCGAGTTGCTGCTTGGATTGCTTAGGTATGCGTGACTGAGGCGCACGGTGCATTTCGTGAAAAGGGGGATCGAAAAGAAAATAATATGACGCTTCACTTTCTTATTTTCACCCCCCTTTTCACGAAATATATTTTGCGCCATAGTCAACCATACCTTAGCAATCTCTCCCTAAACGGAGACTGACGGGAAATTATACTCGCAGTATGTGGTGTGTCACTGCCACCAAGAGCAGAGGTTCGAAGTCGGACTGGTTTTCCGATCGTGTGATCTGGAGAGTTTTTAAGCTTAGTTTCATAGCATTTCTGCACAGCGTTAATATTTAAGCTGTATTAGTACATCACCCGCATTTAACATGGTCAGAAAAACCATGCTTCCCACTAGTACATGATATTGCAAGTCCGAAAAACTGCAGAAAAAAAGATGGGCGAGTACTTCGTATTACAATTCTGTCCACAGCTCACAGTTACACCGGACACCTTGCTTATGCTTTTGGATAAAGGTGGACTGCAGCCTATACTGAAAGAGCCAAACAGGAGAGTGCAGCAAGTTCGAGAACTTGTAAGTAACCACAAGAGCCCAATTAAAATTCGTAATGTATCAGTAAAAACCATTGTTGTAGGCGTTACCGAAAAAAAAAGTAACTGAATACATTAGTCGTTACACACACAAAAAAAACGAACGCGTTACCGTCCTGCGTTGCTTGCAAGAAAGAAAAAGAAAAACGACGCGTTAAGGTTACCGTTGCCAAACAAAAAAGAAAATCGCGTTACTTAATTTTAATCAGTGCGCCTTCGCTCCAGAAAGGCAGAATAATTATTTAATAGAGCTCATATTTATATTTGACATACAACCTCTAGCCAACTCCGCGACTTCACCTGCAATTGATATAACAAGAATACTTTGCACAATTGTGCCGGACTTTATATATATTATAGCGGCTTAACGTTTACTGTAGAGTTGCGAGTGATAGCTTATAACTTTGTGGCACATCCTCAAGGCATTCCACAAAGTGACGTTAAACAGAAAATGAGATTTCATCGTCAACGTTGTCTGGAAAGACATCGCTGATCCCTGAGCAAATTTACCGCAATTCTGACGACGGGCTTCTGCGAACTTACGAAACATATGCTGAAATATTGTAGCAATAAATAAATGCTTAAATTGCATACTTCCGGGAAAAATATTTGCGTGATCAATAATTCTTGTCCCTTTAACCTGTATATTTGCCACAAAAAGTGCGAGTGTTTATGTGAAGGCCTTCATGGTCTGCTTCGCTCGCTCAGGAATTCAACAACCATTAATGTATACCAGCAGTTGCACAAACATGGGAGCAAATTTTATTTTGAGAACAAAGCTGGTAGAGATCGCTGTAGTAATGCAGGGACAACTTTCTGACAATTACAGCAGCTAGAATTTAAGCAACAGCTCTGTTCGAAGCTGTTGTCTGGCAGCTTGCCTCGCTTCTTAATGAATACGTCCACTCCTATCGTGAATAGGCGCTCGACGGATGCGTTACATGATGCTCGTATCGTATCGTAAAAAAGGCGACAGTTTGCTATTACGTAACTACCGACCCATATGCATTTTACCGTTCTCTGGAAAAGTTATTGAGAAACTAACTGAAACACGGTTAACAAGATATCTTTCTAAGTTTAATATGCTTCCTTCTCAGTTTGGTTTTCTTTCGCCATGGGTACTCTACAGAGGTGGCTGCCATCCATCTTAATGATGAACTAAAACAATTATTCGACGAAGGTTATCTAGTGGCCTCAGTTTTTATCGATCTAACCAAATCATTTTACAGCATAAATCATGATATTTCACTCACTAAACTCGAGTTCATTGGCATTTTCGGTCCTTCTCTTTCACAACTAAAAAGCTACTTATGTAACAGAGTTTAAGTTATTGCTATTTACAACGTATGTTCTCCTCAGCGAACTACAAACATTGCTGTGCCCCAAAGCTCTATTCTGGGGCGATTTCTGCTATTGGTTTACATTAATGATTTACCGAATTTTCGTTCTTCTAGCCAATGCGTTTTGTGTACTGATGATACCACCATATTTCCCTCTCGTAAGGACATCTCATCTCTCGTAAATAATTTGAATGCCGATAAAGAGAATATTTTAAGGTTGTGTAATATTAGCATGTTATCTACTGAAGCTACTAAAACCATATTTATTATATTCACTTCATATGAATGAAGCGTAACATCAATACCACATATCCATTTTGGTCCCCACTCTGTCTCCAATTTTAGGTTCTTTTCTTTGCATTCCACTTGATAGTAATTTAAAATATCAGAGTCATGTTGCTCTCATAAAAAAGGAAATAGATTACGGTATACGCATCTTTATTATAACGCGCCCTTACTTCTCATGTACCTCATTACTGTCTCTATATGACTCTTTTGTCCATTCTCATTTAGTCATGGTATAACATGTTGGGGAAATAACTACAATACTGATATTGCGTCACTCCATATTGTGCAAAACCAAGCCATGAGAATAACAATATGCAGTTCACAATTTTCTAATGCCAAATCCCTACTACACGAGAATAACAACCGTATCATTACTGAAGTCACCGAATACAACCTAAGTATCTTTTTTTACAGATTTAGCAATAATTACCTCCCGCCGGCCATATTTCTGCCCTGTAGCCTGACGATTTGTAGTATGACCCCATTCACGTTGCACAACAATTTTCTTTTACCAAGAAATCTTATTAATTATGGTAGGCAAACTGCAACATTCACTTCTATTTCATTATGGAACACTCGTCCAATTATCAAGAAAACTGCAAGATCATTACAGCAATTTAGGAAAGAGCTCAAAATGTACTTACTTCCCGCAGACTAACCAGGACTGACTGTTTGTTTCATTTATTGTTTGCTTTGATTTTCGGTGCATTTTTATCAAAGCAAATAAACTGTTGTTTCCCTTGTTTATTTCTTATAATTTTTCTTGATATCATGTGATATGCTAGAATTATAATACTTTATGTAATCACTTATTCATATTGTGCTGCTAACGTTCTGTTTTTCGCTTAAATACTACCTTGTGCTACTGTTGCTTTGAATTGTTAACTAACATAACTGTCCTTGTTCAGGAGTTCCCGATACAGTCTCTGCCTATGGGACCTCCTTGTGTATTTTAAATACCTGCAATTAGCCAACTTTTAATAATACAATTCTGATTCAGAGTCTGATAGTCATCGCCTGGCAGGCCTATAGCAGTCCACCGCTACAACGAAAGGATAGCTCTGGGAATGTGACGCCTACGAGATGAAGGAGTTTGGGGAGCCTCGTGGTCGTTGTAACAAAAAGTGACTAGTAACGTGACACCTCACTTTACCGAAAAATGTTAGCGTAAGTACGTTACCCGTTACAGTTACAAAATGGTAATGAGTACGTTATGAAATTATCAAAAAAAGTAACGCGTTACCGGCAACACCGGTAAAAACTGACTGAACTTTTCTATTCAATGTCCCTTTAATGGTTTGGTTGTCAGCATTGTTATGGAACCGACAAATACGTGAAGGGGAGATGCTACTCGGAATAGGCAAGCTTTTTCAAAAATTACAGATTTTCTATTTTTACTTCTTTTGCTAATTTAAGTTACTATACTTTAATGACGATAAAAATAAAGGCCGCATTTAAACGGAAAATGCGTTAAAATCGCGTTTAAAGAGCAGGCAGTTAAAAACTGGAAACTGCGCGTTGTCGAGAGTCCACTGATTAACACCACACAGCCACTTGCCTTTGCAGGCAGCACGAGGAGTTGACCAATGTAACACCCTCAAAATAACGATGATTTCGAACCTCCCATGACGCAAGAAATAAGAATTAAAAAGCGTAGTTTTGCCGAAAAACAAGCTTTCAATTTTATCTTTAAAACGCGCTTTTCTCAAGATGAAATTTTTGGCACCTTCTCGAGTTTGGCCATCTTTTTTTTGATGCATCTAATGCTCGGATCTGGACGAAATTTTCGGCCCAATGTTCCTTAGCAATTGGGGAGTTCTGCTATCTTATTTAAACTTTGATATCTCTGCTGTAATTATGAAGACTTGTACTTAACTGATTGGCGGGCTCTGAACATTTTAAGACTTCCCATGTTCTAGCTTTGTACGTTCATTGACATATTTTATATGCACGCTCTATTAAGTTTTAGGCAGTCTACAGTTAATAGGGAAATTTATGCGCCAATAATGGCTTGTAGTTGAGTTGTAGAAACAAGAAGCAGAAAAAGCAAAAAAGTTCTACATTTTACACATTGTCACGTTACAGAAAAAATACTATGCAACTCACTGTACAAATGATTGCATATTTGAAATCAGCCTAAAAATCTATATATAGCCCACCCTTTCAATGCTCTAGGGTGAATAATGAAAAAAAATTACACCATGTCCCGCTAAAGGGAACCGTGTGTGGATGCGAAGCAGCGGGGAGATGGTTAGCTTGAGCCTCTCTGCAGCCGATGCCATTGGTGTCGTCGTGGAATTCTTCAGCGAGGGAAAGAGAGCACGAGCGCCCCAAGTCTATAGAGTCACGGAAGCAGAGGCGGCCATCGGCCGCTCGTGCCACCTCAAGACGCCGGAGGCAGGATGGCTAGAATGGGGTGGTGTGCTGAGCGCAGCGCGTTTCCCTTGCCAGACGAGGCCCCTCTGCGCACCGATGCCGCTAGGGGCGCTGGTGCAAGGGGCGCTGGTGTTCAGCTTTCCATGCTGTACATGGCGAGGATGGAAAAAGCGCTAGAAGGTAGCAACATTGGATTTAATTTGTCACACAAACAGGTCGGAGCGATGGTTGAGCAGAAGCTTCCAGGTCTATTTTATGCTGATGATATTGTCTTATTTGCGGACAGTCAAGATGATATACAGCGACTGGCAGATATATGCGGAAGGGAGTGTGAGGCTCTAGGACTAGGATTTAGTGCAACAAAATGTGGATTGATGGTATTCAATGATCACGGAGACCATACGGTCTTAATACAGGGCCAAAAAATACCGAGGGTAAGCGAGTACAAGTACCTCGGAGTATGGGTAAATGAGGGGGATAGATATATGGAGGTACAAGAGAAAGCATCGGTAGCAAAGGGAAAGAGGAATGCTGCAATTATGAAGCACAGAGCTTTATGGGGATACAATAGGTACGAGGTGCTTCGAGGGCTGTGGAAGGGTGTGATGGTTCCGGGGCTTACATTTGGGAACTCAGTGGTGTGCATGAAGTCAGAGGTGCAATCAGGAATGGATGTAAATCAAAGGACGGTGGGCCGCCTCGCGTTGGGCGCTCACGGGTAGACGACAAATGAGGCGGTAAAGGGTGATATGGGATGGACAGGCTTTGAAGTGAGGGAAGCGCAGAGCAAAATGAGATTCGAAGAGAGGCTGAGGAAAATGAAGGAGAGTAGATGGGCAGAGAAGGTTTTCAGGTATTTGTATAGAAAAAGCGTTGACACGCAGTGGAGAAAAAGAACTAGGAGGCTCACCAGTAAATATACGGCTGGCAGTGCGGGCGATATGGCAACAAGGAGCATTAAGCGGAAGGTTAGAGAGGCGGAGAGGACTTATTGGATGACAGCGATGGAAAAGAAGCCGGCTCTGAGTAACTACCGAAAAGGAAAAAACGAAATAAGGAGGGAAAGGTTTTATGATAATTCAAGGGGAAGCGCTTTACTGTTTGAAGCAAGGTCGGGCTGCCTTAGAACGCGTAGTTATAAAGCGAGGTTTAGTAACGAAGAAGAACAATGTACATGCTGCGGGGGAACTAAGGAAACGATGGAACATGTACTGATTGAATGTGGCGATATTCACCCAGGTATACGTGTGGGCACGAGTCTACATGAAGCCTTGGGTTTTAGGGACAACAATGGAAAGCTGAACACGTCCGCGATAGAAATAAGTAAGAGACGGTTAGAGTATTGGTGGCAGAAAAGTAGAGATAAAGAACAAAAATAAATAATGGGGGAAAAATAAGGTCATTCTGCCTTAACAGGCAGAGAGATAGACCGTAAATGTATATATTTTTTGGTATAATAACACAGATTTAATCAATTTAGATAAGGAATTAGGCCAACATGAAACAAGGAAGTTTTTTTTTTTCTTCGAGCCTGGTGGCAGACATATCACCGCCCCGTTACAAAGGGGACGCTCATAGCATCCATCCATCCATGCATGGGACAGCCGCCGCTGTCGCAGATTTTACCCAAATGGAACCTAGCGCTCGGCAGCACGGCTTCGTTTTCAGCTTTCACGTTGTTTCAATTGCACATGGATCATGGATTTTTGAGCTTTGAGGATAATTCCCTATAAAGCGAAGAAGAAAGCTGAACCTTCTTGCTTCATTCCTGACTGCAACTTTGGGTACAAGTAGGGGTCTGTGAAAGTTCGAAAAGCTCGAATAGCAAATCGAATGGTGTTCTATTCAATCCGGTACTCGAATCGAATAGCACATATTTGAAATGCCGAATATTTTTCGAATAATTAGCACTAGCGGAAAAAAATCAAAGGAGCAATACATTGGAACATCGAGGCAGCACTTTTCTTGTTTTAACTGTCGGATTACCAAGATGCAGCCGAATTTTTCACTGGACTATCGATACCGTACTAATTACAGATGAAGGTGCTTCTATTTAAAACTTTAGTGTCGTCAAGAGATAGTGTCCTCAATCTGCTATGCTGATCATGAGATTCCTGAGGTTAATTCGTCAAACATTGTTTGGTTTTTATGCCTCAGTTTTATTTAAAAGTTGGCGACAAAGTACCGCCTCGAATTCTGAAGAAACCACTGCATATCAACGTACAGTTAAAAATATCTCGTAGGCTGTCGCTGCTTATACGAGCTTAACTCAGTTTACATAACTGGCATTTTTGGCCGGATCAAGTTAATCGTAATGTTTCTTTGTTAATGTTTGTGACTGTTTGTTCCAATAATATATTGTTGAAATATAGAACTGTTCTGAAAATTATTGCCTTTTTCGAACACTAGTTCGGATAGTATTCAATTAGTATTCGATTTGGTCCACAATTGACTATTCGCACAGCCCAAGGTACAGGCCGTCCACAGAAAAAGCATCTTTGTTCCAAGCACCGGCGCGCAAAAATAAAGACAGAAAAGAGGAGCTGTTTGAGAAGTGGTCGTGCGATACCGAGTGCTGAAGCTGAAGAAGTGGTGTCCACCTTGTCTATTACATCGTGGGCTATGTGACAAGGAAGCAGATTTTTTGCATCAATGAACCTTGCAAAGCAGCTTGTCTCATCACCAAAGAAAATGAGACCACCCTAAATCTTCCGGCGCGTGCAGCTGGCCGATGGTGGACTCCTTTATCCATCAGGCGCGCCGTACGACTTGATCCAGTCGGTTTAGGACAACCTGACCACTTTTTAGCACAGTTTGCCTCCGCGCACAGTCCGTTGCAGACATGTGGCAAAGGATCGGGCAAACGTCACAGTTAGCTGGCATTCACCGAGCGTAGCATTACGTTAACGCTATCTGTTGCACGCTTTTATTGCGTAAGTCGGGTGCCGAAAGGAGTCACCTGAAAGGAGGAAGAAAAGAAAGCCAAGTGGGCTAAGCCCCGTGTTCTATAAAAAAAACGTTTTATTGAACCGTTAAAATAAACTTGCTTCGGGTACGAATGTCTTACAGCGAAAGCGGTTATGAGATCATTTCACCGGCCGTTTTTGGCGCCGTAGTTGTCAGCCGCCGCCGCCGCCGCCGGTGTCCGTAACCAGTATCGCTCGAAATAAGAAAAAAAAACGAAATAAGAAAAAATTCCAGGATGCAACGAGGTTCGAACCCGGGCCCTCTGCGTGGGAGCCCTGTATTCAACCTTTGAGCCATGCCGGAGCTTGAAACTGCTTTGCAAAAAGGTCCCATACAGGCTTCATGTCGGGAAGCAACCACATTAGCGTATGCAATATAGCGTAGTAGAATAGTAAAATAAGCACCAAGCGTCGCACAACGCGAATTCTGTAACCAGGCGTCACACAATGCGAATTGCGCAACGAGTAGGTTGTTGAATGCTTCCAACCCATTACAAAGGGCTCTGCCATAATTCTTCATCGTCATCAGGCACAGCATCAACAAAGTGCGCATAATGCCTTACATGCGTTTAGCAGGTACCAACGCTCTCCGTAGAATGACGAAAAATGGCACAGTGCCTGCTGCCCTACTTCTCAAACATTACAATGATTTATAGCGTGGTGGGTTCCTCGCAAGTGCACTTGTATTGGTTGCCAAGGAAGCCCATAAGCGCATGATCCACTTCCTCGGGGTCTCAGTAAAATTACAATGATTTATAGCCTAGTGGGTTCCTCGCAAGCGCACTTGTATTGGTTGCCAAGGAAGCCCATAAGCGCATGATCCATTTCCTCGGGGTCTCAGTAAAGTTCTTCGCCCCCCCCCCCCGTCTCTCTCCCACGTCAACGTATGTTATACAGCATGGCGAGAGAGGGAAATAGCGACCGGGCGTCACCCAATGGAAAGTACATAACTGGTGGGCCGTTTAAAAATTCCAACCCATTACAAAGGGCTGAGCCATAATTCTTCATCGTCATCAGTCGTCACGTCAACAAGTGCACATAATGCCTTACAGACGTGTAGCTGGTGCCTCGCTTCTTCGCAGAATGACGAATAATGGCTTAGTAGGGGCTTCCCAACTTCACAAAAATTGTGATTTTTGGCGTAGTGGGTACCTTTTTAGTGTACTTGTATTGTAGCCAAGATAGCTTAACGGGCGCTAGAAACGCCGCTCTTCCAGCTTTCGCTGTGACTGTGCTGCGGTTTCAGCGCAGGCCTGGCGTTTTTTTTTCTTTTCAACTATTTTTCCCCCCTGTGTCAGCAAAATGTGCACATGACCGTCATGTGTACGTTTTCAAAACGTCATGGTGACGTTTTGACCACAAGCCAGTGAATAGTAATGGGTCCAAGTACGAGAGCAGGCAAGATTTGAACAATGTGAATAAGCACTGAAAATGACTTCGATATGTTGCAGGGATGCGTAATTGCAATTTGTAAAATGGCTCAACACAAGCGAAAAAAAATAATAGCACAGTGTTAAAATCTGCGCGCCCGAAGTGCCTCGAGCGATATTACTGGCGCGCGCAGTGTTCCTCGGTATGCAGCCTGCTACATGTTAATGCATAGGAACGCTATTTTTGAAAGGAGGAACGCTATTTTTGAAAGTCAACCCTTTATTAGTGCACTCGCTGAGCAAAAACGATTAGCGTTGAAAAGTGTAGCACGCAAAAAATAGCGCGAGCCATGTTCGTCGGACGCTGACAAGGCTGCGCTGAACGTCGTCTGCTCAACGCCATGGATGGATGGATGGATGGATGGATGTCATGAGTGTCCCCTTTATAACGGGGCGGTGACAAGTGTACCACCTGGGTCGACAAAAAAATCACAGCATATCCACGGAGTGAATGATGATGAGTGGGCGAAGCTGCGGAGGTTCATCGGTAAACCGTGAATCTTCCGTGAATTCTGCCCAGTACATCATCACCGACGTGGGAGCAGGCGCGTTTATACTAAAGGTTCGATGAGTTATGACGACTTGCAGCTCACTTTAATTTTACATGTACGCTGTGAATTTTCATTGTTTAGAAAACCATTGCTTTAGAAAACATCTGGCGTCTTTCGTTAAGCAGCTGGCGTCTTTTCGTTTCGCTTTTAGAAAACATCTGGCGTCTTTCGTTGGTTTATTTCATCAATCAACGGCGTTTTGAACAAAATTTTTATTGTTTAATCACGCACAGGAGAAATCTCACCAGGCACTACCTTGGAGGTAAACAATGGCTGCTAATGGGAATGAGAGACAGAAGAAGTCGGCTTTTAGCTAACACTTACACTTCTACTTCTACTAACGTTTCCTACTGGAACATGCCAATGGCTGCTAATGGGGAATGAGAGACAGAAGAATTCGGCTTTTAGTTAACGCGCACGCTGCGAATTTTTTATTGTTCAACAACGCACAGGAAAAATCTCCCACCGGCACCACTTTGGAGGTCAAGATCTGGTACTAGCGTTACGACTGGTTACGCACTACTACGACTACGAGGGACGAACGGGTGCCGCCTTAAGGAGCTTCGCCCCTAAAAAATGTTTCTTTTAGGGGCGAAGCTCCTTATGCCGTGGGTCTGCCCATCCTCCGTTTGTAGGTTTGTTTGTAGTAGCCACCTCTAGTTGGTGAGAAGCGCGCGTTCTGGTATGCAGTAGAAGAAGAAGACGACGTTGACGAGTGACACTCTCGTGCGTGTTCGCCTGTGTGGCGTTCTTTCTTCTTTACTACGTCTCGTGTTTTCAACGACACCCGAAGACAACATTTCAGAAGTAACGCGCCATGAGGCTCCCTCTTGGCACCCATTCTCTTTAGCTCGGAGTCGCCAGATGGAAGGCAAGGCTGCAGAACGGAAGGCACGGAAGGCGGCAGCGCGCGCTCGCAGACAAAATCTTGAGGTGAGAGCCCGCGAGGCCGAAGCTGCACGTCGACCCCGCGAACAGATTCCGCCGTTCGAGCCCGCGAAGCCGAAGCTTCTCGACAAGCTGCAAGGCTTTGGCGAGAAGACCCCGCCGTTCGAGCCCGCGAGGCCGAAGCTGCTCGAGAAGCTGCAGGGTTGCGGCAAGAAGACCCCGCCGTTCGAGCCCGCGAGGCCGAAGCTGCTCGAAAAGCTGCACGGCTGCGGCGCGAAGACCCTGCCGTTCGAGTCCGCGAGGCCGAAGCTGCACGGCTGCGGCGCGAATCGCATCTTCAAAATGTGATGGACCGTGAAACGGCGAGAAAGCGCGCGTACCGGCAGGCAGAGCCCGAGGCTGTGCGAGCACGTGAAGTGACTGCAAAACGCATCAGGCGGGCTCTGCCCGAAGGCGCCGACGCGCGCTTCCAGCGGTATTTCCTTGATAACAGTTTCGGCCATAGTTGCGGTGTGTGCGACGGATTGTGGTTCTCAAACAATCTAGTCACAATATCTTCCGTCAAGAAGGACCACGCTCGCGCCAATGCCATCGCCGTGCTGCAGCGCGAGTGCGCTTCGCCCCACTCATCATCATTCACCACGTGGATATGCTGGAATTTTTTTTATGTTGGCCTAATGCCTCTACTTCGATAAAATCTATCTTACTGCAGGAAAAAAAAAACGTTAATGCCTAGCCCAGTTCTCTGCCCTTTACGGCAGACTGTCCTATTTTTTTCCAATATTTATTTTTGTCCTTTCTCTCTAATTTTCGGCCACCGATACTCTAACCATCTCTTACTTATTTCAATCGCGGGTGTGTTCAGCCTTCCATTGTTGCCCCTAAAACCCAAGGCTTCATGTAGGCCCGTGCCCAAACGTACACCTGGGTGGATATCTCCACATTCAATCAGAACATGCTCCGCCGTTTCCTTATCTTCCCTGCAGCATGTGCACTGTTCTTCTTCTTGCGCCCATGCCCTGCGTACAGCGCCCCTTGCGGCATCGGTGCACATTGGGGACCGGTTTCCGAGGCCGCTTTTCACACCTCCCCCTTCTAGCCACCCTACCGGAGACGTCGCTGCTGCCTACTCGTCGCAGGAGAGAATGAGGCGCGTGAGAGGGGAGAGGGGGTGTGGAGAGGAGGTGTGTGGAGAAGAGGTGTATGGTGAGGGTTTGCGCATGTGCAACCACCACCATTACCACCACTACCACCACCATTTACGGCGCTTAGCCGTGTTGCCTATAGGCAGACAGAAATCAGCGCCCTCTTCCTTTTCTTCAATAATCACAAACAACACCACCAGATTGAACTCCGCCATAAGATGCTTCGCATCTAAAGAAAAGTGCCTTCGAGTACATGTTCCTTCAGTGCAAGTGGGAACTACAAAGGCCGAGCTAACCAGAATAAAAGGTCACAGGGTCACTTATCCATTTGCCTAAACCAACTCGAAGCCGAAAGTCGTCAGTGTCTTCTTTTTCTTCTCTGTCGATTGTGGTGATTTTCGCCCTCCCCCCGCCTCCAAAGCTTTCTGCACCAATGTGGTTTTGCGCTGCCTTTCGGATCGCAAGCACTGGGAGCTTTCTGGCCCTGGTGTAGATTTAGAGTGCCGTCGCGATCGGCCCACCTTTGACCAAGCGTCGATAGCATGTGATGACGTCACGAGGTGACGTCATGTTATGTTACGTCATCGCATAAAGATGATATTTTATATCACTTGTATTGACGCCAACGTTGACTCTTCGTGTTTGATGATGCATCTAAGACTTTCGCCTCAATAATTGTTAACCTATAGTATTCAGGTTTGTGTAATTCAAGTTGATAAGCGTGTATGACAATATCACACGTATGAACAATGAGATTACGCCTTTAAGAAGTGCTGCTGCGGTGTTTCTAGTTGATCAATTTGTAGAAGATATGGAATTTTTCAAAATATGTGCCAACCAGCCAGTATACAATTTTAGTCTAGAGTATTTGCCTTACATCTGGTTGTATTGTGCAGTGGAACCCTCACAGCGCTTCCCTTTTCTTCTTTCACTATCTTATTGCTCGCTCTGTCCATGTTGCTGTAATGGCGCGTCTGGAGCCATATTTACGAGGCGCACCTCTTCTAATAGTAGAAAAAAATAACTAAAAAAAGAGGTGAAGAAGCGGTAGCAGTATTATCGTGGTTTTGGGACGTTAAACCCCAGATATTATTAAGCGGTAACAGTATTTAATGTTCACGCAAGCATAAATGCGTGAGTTATTTTACTTCGCAAAGCAATGCTATAGACGGGAATAAGCGCTCGAATTCTAATTTAACTCGTCTTTCATGCATCACGACCTTATGGCAAACTCATAGAGCCAAATATCTTTCTTGTTGAAACACACAACAAAAAGAAGTTTTAATCGCTAGATTTCGTCATTTCTTTGGAACGTAAGGCTGCCTAGAGGTTGGTTACCAGAAAGAACCCACGTATTTTGCGGGTGCAGTAATAATTATTACCTACACGTTCGTTCTCAAGAGAAGCATTTTTTGCTTCGAAGATGATAGATAATGGGAGGCAAGACGATTTTTCTTGCCTCGTAGAACGGGTTAACCGAAATGAAACAAAATAACAAAACGCGCGCACGCACATTAACAAAAAGTGTCGAATGGAGCATTCTAACCAGACTCACTCAACTCAGATTTTCTCAACTCAGATTTTCTGCGCATGTGTGAGATTTACGTAACTTTTTAAAAGATAAGTGATGGCATATGGCTCGTCGTGCCCTCTTCTTTTACGATACCACATCATTGTCCTAACAGTACGGTCCTGACTCATCGTGTTTCTTTGCGTTTATTCTTTGAAAAACGAAAGCTTAAGAATGAATATTCAGTGATGAGTCTCTGTGGCGTGTTGTCACAAAGGGCATGCTGACATTCTGAATAAACATAGCATAAAAGAGGGGCTCGACATGCGCACTTTTCTTCATCTCTCTTATTTGGTCAGTTGTCCACTGTTCTGCTGTTTTTCTTTCTTTATTATTGGGTAACTAACTGGTTTACTCTCACACATTGCAGCGGACGATAGGCACAATTGCAGCGTTATTTGAAGCAGGTACGTGAGAAGGATAAAGCTATCAGTAAGTTCATGGCTATCCAATCACATGTCGTGCTCAGACATTAACTGTGGCATATAGTCCCGGGAACAGAACTGCAAGGTTCATCACCTGTATGCTAGAAGAACACCAGAAGTGTAAGCCAATCGTATATTGAGCCTAACGGCTCCCTCTTGTCGGCAATAAAGCAGATTGCGTGACTGATCCACTAAGTCACTAGCGATGGGCTGCTGCGCTAGAGGGCGCAAGCTTCCGGCCAAGGCGGCCGCGTTTCGCTAGAGGCTGAATTCAAAACATTCGTGTACTTCTAGCTAAGTGCGCATTAAAACGTCGAGAAAGTCAGAATTATCCCGGTGTTCTTTTTACTATCACTTCCGTCAATATTATATCCTGGTTAGATTAGAGAAAGCAGCCGTATGATAGTAATAGAAAATAACTTACATTTGGCAGAGTGACAAATAAATCCCTCCGCTTCCACACTCCGAAATATCTATGCTGTTGACCCGTCGGCTGTAAGTTTTTTTCTCGTGTTTCAAGGGTGTACGCTTGGCAGTTAACGAATGCACACACATGGCGTGATTCCGTAGCTGCCTTGCGGAGCGCAGTTTCACTGGAAGTATATGACTACATTGAAGCAAAACGCTACTCCAATGAGAAAATCACCGCCCCTTCTCCATCCCACTGTAGCGTGGATTTCGATGCAGTTATTTTTTCAAACTTCTGGCTCATTTAAACGCTATAAGCATGGTCAAGAACCGGGTAATTCGTAACGATGTTTTTTACGCTTTCGCCAGCTGTGCAGTGTAGCAATGTCTTCCTATTCTCTTGCTCAAGATTATGCCTTTCTCCTGGGAGAGAGTTATACGGTGCCCCACCCGTTGCGCCTGAAATTATGCGGTGTAAACAGTTCGGCAAAAACCTAGCGGCCCCCCACGACAATTTTCTTTGTGCTTTTATTTTGGCTTAGGTTGTAATTATTTAGGGGGATGGCTGTCATCGAGTTTGGATACTCGGTCAACTCAGGTGCTCGGTATAGCACCCCCCACCCCCGGACTTGGTATGCATATTTGAACCCGTGTGACCCGATTGGTTCTAGAGGGCTTGTAATTAGTCCCCTTGTTTGCTCTCTGGCGGGGTGTTGGGACGAGAGACACCAAGAGAGCAGGAGCAGGTGACAGCTCAAATAGGGCTTATAGCCATGTAATGTGGAACCATTTAATCTCATACTGCTAACTAAAAGTTGGATAAATAAAATCAATGAAATGTGCATGAATCTGCGTACTCGCCTCATCTCTCCGGTGCCAAACAGTTAGCGACAATATCTTTATGCTAAAATACTACTATTTGGCACTGACACTTCGTAGGGATTCTTTCTGCACCCGCACCCTTATCATTTCATCATAAACGGTAATAGATGCAGGCAAACTCTAAACACGATCAATCGTACATGTTGCGGGACATTGCGTCCAAAACGTGAATATGTTGCACTTCCTGCAGATTATCTCAGGACTCATCAAAACTTCTTTCGTAAATTCATGCTATACCCAGTGCAGGACGAACGCCTGTCCCAATGATCTTTTATTTACCTTGTCTCGTGCGAGCAGACTCTATCTTATGCCTGCGAACGTCCTAATTTGGTCCTTGCATCTAACTCGCTGCAGTGCTTCCCATCCCTTGGTTTCCCATCCCTTGGTATCCATTCCGCTGTTCAGGCTCACCACCTGTTGTCTTTTCTATGCATTACGCACCCAAATTTGTTTGAGACACGTTGGCCGGCTGCCTAAGCTAACATATACTCATTTGCAGCCAAAGGACAAAGCGCTGAATACGACAGCAATGCAATGCACAGCTACACAATCGAAACTTACACATAAGTGAAGCAGCACTCTTTCCCAATTTCTTTCACGCTTGCTTTCGCAACGCTTCACAACAGGAAACAGCGCGGCCAAACGGGACAAGGAAGACAGGTTTGCCCGCGCTGTTTCCTGTTATCAGATCGTGTCAGCAAGCTCAAGTTCAAACCCTTTCATTTCGCAACGCTGGCTTGATAGACAGCGCGAACAGAAGTCAGCAAATACATCGCGTTGGCTCCGACTTCGTTGAACCTCCGCTAGCTAGATCATTAGGCCCGTGAAGGCGGATCACTAGACGCGGAGTCATCTGAGTTCGCACAGTCCTCGGAACCGCGCCACTGATTACTTACAAGGCATGGCGGCGCGACCTATAACGACTACCATAGGAGTACGGCGCAGACGACAACAGGGTCGACGATAACGGCAGAGACGTCGTGCCTGTTTTCGTCTGCGCTGCACACCTAAAATCATGAATCACCAATGGTGCGGCGCGTTTTCCTTGATCTTCCAGTGTAAGTTACGCGAATTGTGACGTGTGCGTGGCCCGGTAAGATATTGTCACTGTGTAGTTTATATGAAACACCACAGTAACGGCCACGGGGACGGCAACTTTTCGTTTGTAGTGTCCCAATTACTGTAATTGAACTGAAAATAAAAAGGCAGTCTGCATTGTGATTCCTCAACATATACCTCTCAAGATTATCTGCCTAGGTAATCAGTGAAAGAATATACACGTCGCTATTAGACAACTCGGCGTGAATGTGTGTGCTAAAATTCGCAGCTTCTACTACAGCCTACTGTACTTGATCAGGCCTAACGATTCAATTAGCACTCGCGTCAAGTTTACCGGTAAATGCATCGCTGAGAACGAAAAGACGGCCTGGTCATAAAATCACTAATGCATGGTGCAATCTCAGCAAAGACGGATAGTAATGGAATATAAGTTCTAGGAATCATGAAAGACACACACGCGCGCACGCACGCACGCACGCACGCGCACACACACACACACACACACACACACACACACACACAACACACACACACACACACACACACACACACACACACACACACACACACACACACACACACACACACACACACACACACACACACACACACACACACACACACACAAACCAAAAAGACGTATACGAGCATTGTGGAAGACGTTGGCTCCAATGGTGGGGCATTACATATAGAGTACTGGAATGGGAGTGTGGGTCCGACAGAGGCGGTGGCTAGGCGAGGATGAACCAATGCATCAGAACTGAGAGTTGAGAGAGATGGTGTAGATCCATCCTGGACGAAATAACAGCGCAAAAAGACCAATACGAGCAACGAAACTACAAACACGGGCGTTCACTCGCAACCAACTGTTCAGTTATAATAAAACAAAATGAATAGAAAACCACGAATTACACCAGAATTCGGCAGACCACAGTCGGAAAACGTCGCATAATTTCAGAGAAAAGTGCCAGACCGCTCCGTCAGAGCCTGTACAGAGTTTCGACGCCAGAATGCGCGGCCGTAAAGAAACAAGCCGACGAAATGCTACGCGACGACATCATCCAGCCGTCCAAGAATCCGTGGGCGTCACCCGTGGTATTAGTGAAAAAGAAGGATGGAACCCTACATTTCTGCGTCGATTATCGTCGCCTGAACACAATCACAAAAAAGGACGTGTATCCTCTCCCACGTATAGACCACGTCCTGGATCGACTCCACAGCGCGAAGTAGTTTTCGCCGATGGACCTCAAGACCGGCTACTGGCAAATCGAAGTCGACGAGAGAGACCGAGAGAAGACTGCCTTCATAACACCAGACGGCCTCTTCGAGTTCAAGGTCACGCCCTTCGGTCTTTGCTCGGCGCCTGCGACTTTCCAACGCGTTATGGATACAGTACTGGTAGGTTTGAAGTGGCAAACTTGCCTTGTGTACTTGGACGACGTCGTTGTGTTTACCTCAACCTTCGATGAGCATCTCCGGCGCCTTGAGGCTGTACTTCAACCAATCAAAACCTCTGGACTCACCTTGAAGCCAGAAAAGTGCCGCTTCGCGTACGAGGAGCTCTTGTTCTTGGGCCACGTGATTAGCAAGGCTCGAGTTCATCGGGACCCACGGAAAACAGCTGCCATCGCTGCCTTTCCGCCGCCCACCGATAAGAAGGCCGTACGCCGATTTCTAGGCGCGTGCGCCTGCTCCAGGCGTTTCATCAAAGGATCTTCAAGGATCGCCGAGCCGCTAACGCACCTCACGAAAAGCGACGTGGAATTCAAGTGGGGAACTGTACAAGTCGAACCATTTCAAGAACTGAAACGAAGCCTGCAGATATCGCCGATACTTGCGCACTTCGACGACTATGCCAACACGGAAATCCACTCCGACGCAAGCAGCGTAGGGCTTGGAGGCGTCCCAGTGCAGAGGACTGACGGACTAGAAAGGTTTGTCAGTTATGCTAGCCCGTCGCTATCTAATGCGGAAGCCAACTACTCCACCGCAGAAAAGGAGTGCCTTGCCATCATCTGGGCTACATCAGAGTTCCGTCCCTATCTTTACGGCAGGCCTTTCAAAGTTGTGAGCGACCACCGAGCCTTCTGTTGGCTAGCTAACTTGAAGGACCCTTCAGGTCGCTTGACACGGTGGAGTCTGCGACTTCAGGAATTCGACATTACCGTCCTTTACAAGTCCGGACGAAAGCACTCCGACGCCGACTACCTGTCCCGTGCCTCGAGGGCAAGGCCGCCTCGAGGGCAAGGCCACCTCGAGGGCAAGGCCGCCGTTCCGAAGGGTTCAACCGATGACTGGCATCGTTTTTCTTGCGGAATGGCATTCTCCTAAAGAAAAATTTCTCGCCACTCTGGGCCAACTACCTCCTCGTAGTACCTTAAACATTACGTCCAGAGGCTTTGGAAGCTTTACACGACGACCCAACGGCTGGATACCTCGGTGTTTCCCGCTCGCCCGCGAGAATACAAGAAAAGTACTACTGGCCTCGCTTCACTGCCGACGCCACCCACTACGTAAAGATCTGCCGAGATTTTAAGCGACGGAAGCCACCACCAACAAGGCCAGCCGTACCTTTTCAGCCGATCGAGCCACCTCGCCCGCCGTTCCAGCAAATCCGGATTGACTTACTGGGGCCGTTCTCGACGTCGACTTCCGGAAACAAATAGATCGCCGTAGCTACCGACTATACCTCACCCGTTACACCGAGACAAGGGCCCTACCCAAAGGCACTGATGCCTAGGTGGCCAAGTTCTTCGTTGAGAACATCGGCCTGCGTCATGGTGCCCCAGAGGTCCTCATTACTGACAGAGGTACGGCCTTTACTGCGGAGCTAACTCAGGCGATCTTGAGATACAGCCAGACAAGTCACCGCCGAACCACCGCCTACCACCCTCATACCAATGGCCTCACAGAGTGTCTGAGCAAGACCATCGCCGACATGCTGGCCATGTACGTACGTCGACGACGAGCACAAGACGTGGGATGCCATGCTTCCGTACGTGACCTTCGCATACAACACGGCAGCACAAGAAACCACGCAGCTGTCGCCGTACAAGTTGGCCTACGGAAGGAGCCCGGCAACGACGCTCGACGCAATGCTCCCAGCTTCCACTGACGAAAAAAAGTCGCCACTTATTTGCAACATGCCAAAGAAGCTCGACGGCACGCCCGCCTGCGTATCAAGAAGCAGCAGATGATCGACAGCCGTCAGTATAATCTTCAGCGACGCTTCATGGAATACCAGCCTGGTGACCGTGTTTGGGTCTGGACGCCGATGCGCCGACGTGGACTCAGTGAAAAACTTCTTTGGCGATACTTTGGGCCATACAAGGTGTTTCGACGTCTCGGCGCTCTAGACTAAGAGGTCACCTCGGTCGACATTGCGAACTCCCAGCGACTCCGCGCACGACCTGAAGTCGTCCATGTCGTACGCTTAAGCCGTTTTTTACGCGCTAGCGAACCTGTGGACTGTGCTTTTTACTTTGCTATTGTAGTTTATTTGTTTAGGCATTTGTACGATGCTTTTTCAGAGGGAGTAATGCCACGCGCGCTTCTTTTGCTATGTTTTTGTAAGTAGTCCGTTGTACGTGTGATCGCTGTCTTGCGCGGGCCGCGCCAGTAGGTCTGGGAACATTCCAGAGTGTTGTATATAATTTTCTCAAGATTGCGCTCATGATGCGAATAGTCAAGATTATTCCAGAGCTTGCGCGACCACCAGTGATATGCCTGGAAAGTTCAATGCATGATGTATAAAAGACGGCGCGTCCCAGTCATGATCGGCTTTATCGACGGCCGATGCTCTGTTCGCCGCTCTCAGTGTGCAGTGTGTATTGCTGTAGTCTGACTTTCCGTTTCCCAGCCACAAGTTCGGTCAAATAAAGGGTTTCATCTTCGACACGCGGACTGCTGTCTTCGTCGACGTCACGACCACGTGACAACATGAACGATTTCAAGGTCGATGTACATCTGTAATATTGCTACACAAATCACTCAGCGTCTGGAAAAGTGAGATATTGGGTACGTTATTGGGACGCGTTATTCGAAGGTCGCAGGTTCGGTCCCTGCCCGCGGCAAGCTATCTTTTCGTCCACTTTTCTTTCTTCACATTTACCTTACATTTACTACTAAAAACATCCCCTATACTTTGCTTGGCATTATTGTCTGTTAGTACTCATTAATATTGTGTATAACAAAGAAAAACGAGCCCTTAAAATTAACACTTCTCTCTTTAAAAAAAATGAAGTTTCTTGTACGTACGGTGGTTTCATTTCTGGGGGCCCAAACGCTACTTTGCAATTGATTTTTCGCTAGTTTGGTTTCAGAGAAGTGAGTATGTTAAAGGGGCCTTGTAGCACTTTTCTTAGTAATCATCGATGACTTCAATAAAGCAGTTTATTGCCTCAAGATCGACTGCCGCAATTTTTTGCGGTGCAACGTGCACCTTTCTAGGATGAAATCCAGACATATACTACACGGACCTGTGTAGACTGGCAATATACAAATCAGTCTGTTCAGCGCGACCAAGGCCTCCATTCAGTATTATTCATCCTGCACAATGGAGGCAAAATAACAATCTGCACTGGTCATGTAGGCACCCAAGCAGCTTGCCGTTCGAATACGACGTGTACAGTTCCACACTAAATTCACAGAACGCTTGGCACCACCTGATAATTTAGTGACCAGCATATTCTGGATTCAAGAAAAGTGAGACGGCGGATCAAAATCTTCGGAGAATAAACAACCCAACAGCGGTAGGCTTTTCTAGACAAGGGAAATTCATTAGACTCAGTAGAGATACTAGCGCTCTTGGAAGCGTTGGGTTGCTAAGGGGTACTTGAACCGTATACGTCAGCGGACATCCACAAAGGTTTCACAGCTACCTTGCTACTCTAGAAAAAAAGTGACAGAGTGAAAAACCAGGCAAGGGGATGCAATAATTTTAACGTTGTTTACACATTAACGAGCAAACGAATAGATTGGGAAGGAACTGTAACACGAACTAGACTAATACATCAGAAAACAAACTGTTTGATCATTTCATTGCTCCCGTCAGCAATGAAGGCGACAAATCGCAAGAAAAAATTGCAGAAGTCAACTGAAAAAGTGTAAGGAGGGTTGAAGTATAGATACGCAAAAAAATGACAGCACTGGGCACGATCATAATCCCTACAGAAACCGACAGAGTGAAATGTGTGTGTATCCTCTCTGTTTCGTCCAGTTATTTCGCGTTGTGGATCTCAGTGTAGTTGTGCAACACAAAAAGACTATACTCAGTAGCCTGGCGACAGCAAGAACTACGATTGGGAGCCAGCCAACGAACCTGCGTAGATGGGATGTACATCCAGGTCAATTTCTAAAAAGACAGCGTACTCATGAGCAGGGTTAATTAGAAGACGCTTAGAATAAGGATGGATTAGAACGAAAACGTAAAGCATTTCGAAATCATGATCAGTGACTTACTACTGTTTCTAAATAAAAAAAACTGGAAATTTACAGTCATTGCATTTTGCAATTACTGACATATGGTGCAGAAGCATGGAGGATAACGAAAGACTTCGAGAAGTTAAGAACTACGCAGGTAAAGTAAAATAACAGGCGCAACATTGAATGCTAGGAACACAGCAGAGCGTACCATAAAAGAAAAGAAACGCGTGTAACCGACAATAAAGTGGACATTAAGCGGAAAAATGTACCTTAACAGGTCATGTAATTCTTAAGAGAACCAGCGGTCATCTAGGGCAACAGGAGGCCAAGGTTGCGGAACGCAGCCGAAAACGGCCGATCAGGTGAGAAAACTAACAAATTTGCAAGCATAAAATAAAACCAGCTTGTGCGAGGCAGGACGAATTGGCGATCATTGGGAGAGGCCTTCGCCCAGCAGTGGACCTAAAACATGCAGGCATCACAGCGTTGGACGACACGGACAACGGAGACACAGGAACTACGCCTTCGCATGCACCTAAGCATCTTGGCCAAGAAGCCACAGCTGTAGACATCGCAATAGTCTGATACTGCTGGTAATGGAGATAGTTATCACCGGTAATTTCGTGCGAGGAACACCCAATCCATCCTTACCACATCCTAGGAAACCAAAGGAAGGGAAAAATACTGCAGCTCACATCTGGACCTTCCTGTGCAACAGGCCAGGAACTGTCGCTGCATGCGTGCACATATTCACACCTCCAAATACGTCAAGATGGAGTCGCAGGAAAGTTTTCTTGGCAGCTTTTCTGTAACCGACAGGTACGTTTATGGTTAGCGGGAAGTGGGAGATGTGATTAGGCAGTTACGCTAAGTGAGCCCCTCAGCCTTCAAGCGTGGCTTTTAATGCGAGACCTTGCCACAGGACGCTGCTCACGCAAGGTTGCTCGAGGGAGGCATTAGCCAGACGCCCACCGCACTGAGTAACCAAGAAAGACAAATACGAAGGTTTATACGACAGAGCAGCTTGGAAATAGGGTGTTTTATCTGCAAATGTTATGAAAAATGGCTACTCATTGCGCCATAAGATAAGTTAAAGAGTAGCTAGAAAGAACCATGGCGCCAACCTGAAATTTTTGTCGCGAGACGGGGTCGCAAAGCAGCCCATTTCGCGCAAAGTAGCCACCAACGGCAACCCTGCTACTGACTACTAATATCTACACTGGTATATACGACAATTAGTGCCCATATTTATGCACTGGAAACTTTGAACTTCTGCGTATCCATATAGAGGACACTGCAAATTTATAGGGCAACAATTAATGGTACAGATATCAGGTACATACGTAAAACAGTTTATTTAACCCTATAAACCTCAAAACGTGCTCGCATTAATTCAAAACTGAAACAAACTGTTGTGGCTGAGCCTCAGGTGATGCTTTGTACGCTCTTCGCTAGGAGCGTGACGCTTGTGGCACACAATGGTGGCAGCCTGAGCGATCTTTCTGCGTCAACAGAGTGGATCAGCATAGACAGGTATTTCAAGGTAGAGGAAAAAACCGTTGCGGTCGGGTGTTCCATCACTGTACAAAAAATCTGACCATCAAAATCTACATCTCGCCTTTCTTGTTTGAGAAGAAACGGTGCTAAATCCTTGCCACTAGACCAGTCACATAGTACCTGTTACTAGCCGCATTACACAGGATTTTTATTCTTCATCCATAAAATAATAACGACTACGCGGTCGGACGCAGGTTCGGAGTTTCTGAACAAGTAATTCGGCAGTGGCGTCCGTAACATGACCAAACTTTCACATGGGACTTCAAGCGCCGAGATATTCGTGGGCCGAAAAAGCTGAAATACCGGGGTCGCACTTTAAAGCCAGTAGGAATTGGGGATTGCAGTTCGTGAGCAGGACTGGCATGATGATTATCAGAGGCCCTAGGTTTCTGTGATTCTGCGATCAGGTAATATTCGGTCCCAATTTGAGCTCGAATATTCGCACACTCGTAGTTATTCTGCCTTTTCGCGAAAAAAACTTTAGAACTGCAATTTTCCGCGGAATCAGGGAAACTTAGGGCCCCTAAACATATTCATCTCGTTTCATCTTGCCGTTTTAATAACATATCCTGCTTCTCTTTGTTTATATATATAAATGATCGCGTCGCTCCGAACAAGGAAGCGGATAGATTTGTGTGCCTTTGTTTTGTACCTACCTCCTTTGTCTCACTACGCTATGTTTCATTTTGTACTTTTTATTCACTTCACAAAACTAACTTCTCTGTGGATTCATTAAAAAAAGCCCCATGCTGTTTGAATCTTGATGTACAACACCCTTCACATAATGTTTCAATTGGAACCTGTGATATAGATGAATAAATAAACAAACATGATAGTCGGCGTTTGTGTTGTCGGTTTTTTATAGCGCAGCTCTTCGGCTTGGGTTCCTGCGTTGAGCGTTGTCGCCGTCGCCATTGCTGTCGCCGTCGGTGGCGTAACCAACAGACATGAAAAAGTAACCGATGAACATGAAAAACTAAACTCAGAAAAAGAAAGCGGAAGATCGCATGGTATTTGAACCCGGGCCACCTGCGCGGCAGTCGAGTATTGTACCACAGAGCCATGCTGGAGCTTAAAACTTATTTGCAAAAAGACCCTATACAAGCATCATGTCACGCAAGGAATCGCGTTAACCGATGTAATATAGCGTCGCAGAAGATTAAAATAACAACCAGTCATCACTCAATGCTAATTGCACAACGAGTGTGTGGTTTAATGTTTCCCACCCATTACAAAGTGCTCAACCATAATTCTTCATCGTCATCAACCACATGACACACCAACAAAGTGCACACAATACCTTAGAGATGTGTAGCGGGTACCTAGCTTATCCGCAGAAAGACGAATAATGGCGTAGCGGATGCTGTCCTACTTCACATAAATTATGATTTATCACGTAGTCGACACCCTTTCGGAAAGTAAAAACTAAAAACACAGTTGGCCTTCCCAACACGAATCGGCGCTCCGAATACGCATTAAGCAGTATCGTAATCATCGGTGAATTTTTGCTTGCGTCCGTCTTTTCACATCTATTATTCAATGCGAGCATTTCTTAGCGAAGCAAACACACTTTGAGCGTATCTATCTATCTATCTATCTATCTATCTATCTATCTATCTATCTATCTATCTATCTATCTATCTATCTATCTATCTATCTATCTATCTATCTATCTATCTATCTATCTATCTATCTATCTATCTATCTATCTATCTATCTATCTATCTATCTATCTATCTATCTATCTATCTATCACATGACCCCATCCCCCAAGCCCTGACTATCCAGTACGCCCGTGACAGGGCTAGAGGGCTTGACCTCCCAGACCGGACATGGGATTAGCCAGGCAAGTGGCAGCGCACTGTACCGGACGTGAAGAACATTTTCCCCATCCATCCATCCATCCATCTAGCCGCTTAAGTCTGGGTGCTCTCGTGGTCGCTTCCTTAACTTGGTATAGACCAAATTTGGCTTAGGGAGGCATCAGGACATGACGAAAAAGACTGCCTGCTCCTGGTATGAATAACTCGAAAATCCTGTTGTGTACGTGATGAAACACTTTCTTCCACTCACGTGTGGCAAATAACCGTATACTACGGTCGCAGTATGTGGGTATGCGCCACAGGTGAGTCACAGTTTATATCTACCCTGGAACGGTGAGAACAGACATTGGTGATTTATACGCGAGAGCTCTAAGAAAATGCGCCATCGGCCGAGTTGACCTGACTAGTGCAAAGAACAAAAATCAGGATCCCAGCATGACTCGAACCGAGGCATTCTGCGTGGCAGTCGATTATTCTACCACACAGCCACGGCAGGTCTTGAAACTGCCCCGGAAAAAGATCCTATGCAGGTGTCATGTAAGTGCGACGAGAATTGTGGTCGCAGTGCTGGCCATGTAATTTTATAACAAGGTAATAGTAAATATTAGATATGTACTCCTATGATACATGTGTCATGTCAGGCTAACGTCGATTGTAGTTCCAGTGTTGGCTCCGATTCTATAACAGTCCAATAAACACTACATATGTACTCCTATGATTCAGCAAGCTATACTCAAGCGTTGCCAAATCCTGGAGGAATACGCTAACGAATGCTACGAATGATATTCACATCATTGCACCATAGCGTGTGCTTCGTTTCGACAAATCTGACGTGTTTGCTCTAACATCAGTGGTGACGTGACGTCGGACCATAGTTAGCCTTCAAAAGCCAGTGTAGTCGTCGTGCCTGGTAAGCTCACGAATAACCACGGATAGCCATACAACTACTGAATTTACACATCCGCCTCATAACGCTTGGCTCAAAGCGAAATAAAAAAAAGAAAAACAAAGGCATGGACAGCTCCTCGCTGTCGGCTTCGCATGAAACCGATTACCACAATGCGTGGGATGCGCCGAGTTAGTTTTTTTCTGTGTTTCTGCGAACTAGGAGAGCATTGCGTCGTTTTGAGGAAACTTACTAACTCACATAAGTGAAAATTTGCAATTTTTCCAAATGTTTTCAGAAATTACGGTATACGGCTTCTTTTGCGCTGATACGTTTTTGATGATACTGTGAGAGTACTGTCACTGGGAGAGTATGAGCCTTTGGAGTACATATGTAATGTTTATTACATTGCTATAAAGGGGATAGCCAATACTGCAACCACAAATGACGTTAGGTATGCACCGGCCGCCACAACAGATGTTAGGCAGCCGTTGACGAGACGCATTCATTTGCGATCTGCACTGGCTGCTGACTGGTTGCTGGCTGAGGGTCGTTGCGGCACGTTTGTCGGCGTTTGTCTGCTACCTTAGGATCGCCAACTATTATAAGCGGTATGTCTTTCTCCTGCTGAACCAGAGTTTATTATTAATTATTTATTAATTAATTCATTTCTTTCTTTCTTTATTTATTTACACTACCCCACAGACCCCAGAGAAGCATGAGTAGGGCGATTACAATAAAGTAATCACCAATACGGCATAAAAAGCACCTCATAGGAAGCATAACAAAGAGGTACACGCAGACAACGGCAGAGGTAAAAAAACAGTGTATGCAATTGTTGTAACAGACAAAGAAAAAACATTACTATACAAAGAGAAGAGTAGTTCAGATCAATTAACTTTATTAATTGCCCTGCGAATTGGTCGGATGGGCCTGGATCCCGCCTAGGCTTCGGCCAAGGGTTGCTGGCCCTTGGCGGCTGTTTATTGGAATAATGTCAACAGGGAAGTTACCCCATGATGCGGTTGCATACCACAGTCCAGAATTATTGAATGGTTTCGTACGGCCGAAAGTGCACCTGAAACTAAAGTGACTGTGAAGTCGACTATAAAAAAAATAGATGTGCGTCAAAGAATTTCAAGCGAAAGACAATTAAACCGCGAGTGATAGTATTTTTTACGAAAAAGTTTAGAAGGGCAATATGACTGCAAGAACGCAAGTTAGTAAGCGAAATATCGCGTTTATCTTGGGTAATGCATGATGGATGATTTTAATTACTGGTTATAAAACCGGCAGCATCATTTTCAATGCATTCCAATTTATTTACTAAGTACACTTCATGAGGAGCCCACACCAATGAAGCATATTCCAGTTGTGGGCGGACAAAGGTTTGCTAGGCCTGTTCGAGAATGGGAAATAAAGAATGATTCAGATGCCGACGTATGAATCCTGTAGTTTTGTTAGCGCCCCGCCACGGTGGTCTAGTGGTTATGGCGCTCGACTGCTGACCCGAAGGTCGCGGGATCGATGCCCGGCCGCGGCGGCTGCATTTTCGATGGAGGCGAAAATGTCTGAGGCCCGTGTACTTAGATTTAGGTGCACGTTAAAGAACCCCAGGTGGTCGAAATTTCCGGAGCCCTCCACTACGGCGTCTCTCATAATCATATGGTGGTTTTGGGACGTTAAACCCCAGATATTATTATTATTTGTTAGCATCAGTGCATATTTTCTCGACGGGAGCACGCCAGGAAAGATTACAGTTTTGAAATATCGATTCTCGAGGTTTGTGGGTTGATACAGACATTCAAGCACGTTTTGCGCATAGCCGCATACTACGGGCCGTCGAAGATAGATAGATAGATAGATAGATAGATTTTGTTCGGTAAGAGATGCTTCATATTTATTCGTGAGGGACAGTAACCTAGCGCTGTGACGTGGCGTGCTACGCTACGACAAAGCTACAAATGCTGCGTAGCTGTTATCTCCTGTACGCAGTAATTGTGTGGGTAGGAATTGAGTCAACTCATGCTGATCTAGTACATCTGGTTCATCGTTTCAGTCCCACTTAATAGACAAAAAAAAAAAAGTAGTCCTAACGGGACGCTTATGACTCTTCTCGTGCCGTTTATCTTTTCCGATGTTTACAGGAAAGGTTAGATCTTGGTAGAAGAAAATGTAAGAAAGACCAAGCGCTGACTCTGAAGGCAATATGATTTTTTATTATCAGTATAACGGTAATATTGTAGCCCGCCTACCATTTGTTCACAGCAGAGCGACGTTTGTCCCTTTTGTAGCCGTCTCCATTCTTCGCATGGACATGGACCACTCTAGCCCATGAGAGCGGTTCATCCTCTGGGTTGCACTATGGCATTTATTTTCTCTTAGCACTTAATTTGGCAATCTGCTAAACCACTGGCTCTCAGATGTACCATGAAGTGACTCGATCATCTCAGCTTCTTCTCTTAATCAATACCGATTCCATTAGCAGCCGCCTGCGCTTATTGTATTGAAGTATACGTGTGAGTGTGTGCGTATCTTTATATTTATATTACATTTGAATACTGCAGGCGCAAGAACCGAAGCAATAAATCTACGTATTCATACTTAGAACTGTGCAGCGCTCGCAAAAAGGGACAAGTAACAGAAGAAGTACACATGACAAGCGCTGACTCTCAACTGAATTTTTATTCCTGAAAACACAAAAAAGTAAAGATGAATAAAAAATGGAGTCACGTGACTTGTACTCCAGACGAAAAACGAAGCGAACATTCATGGCTGTCGCCCCGTAACATGGCATGCGCACAACCACTTTTAAGTCACATTTCCGCACGTGCTGACAAGAACTCGTATTCCCCATCCCAAAGCTTTATCGATGGCTGGCTAACGCATCTTTCGTAGCTTCTTCTAATGTGGAAGGCCTCGATAATTTCTCGGGCAAGCTGCTTTTTGTGCCTGGAAAGAACCATGGTGTCAGTAAAGTGCGGGGTACGCCCGCACTCCCGACAATGATCTGCTAAATGAGAATGCGTGTCCTGTGTTAATGAACGCTTGTGTTCTCCCAAACGAACATTAAGCTTTTTTCAATCTAGAGTCTCTAATACATCTGCGCATTAGGTGATTGAAACTGAAAAGTCTATGCGTCCTCACCCCAACAGCATCCTCTCATATTAACTAACATGTAAACTTTACACAGTGTCACACTCGATGGATTTCACGACTGTGCTGCGCTAACAAACTTCGCGATCTCTTCCACTGTGTTTATATCAAGGAAATCACCTCTATTATTTGGTATTTTGTTCTCCCCATTAACTCGTTCCAACTCTAGGTCCGTCATTAAAGCTGTGAACAGCACCGGTTCATAAGGGAGAACTACAAACGGAAGCGAGACGTGAGCAAAATACTACAGTTAAAATGTAATATACTGATTACCTGACACAGAATAATGGCCGCCGACGCGCTGGCCGATGTTTGTACATCCACAGTGTGTTCTAACAGTAACTTATTCGCTCACCTTACTGTAAAAATGTCCTGGGTTTTTTT
>NC_051180.1:189507583-189539412 GCF_013339695.2 Rhipicephalus sanguineus
TGCACCTGAATCCCCGCATATACAGACGACTGCACACACGCTGAAAAGGAATGATGGGACGCTTCCGACAATGTACTATCGCTGCTTACGTCACGTACTTAAGCGTACTTAAATACACTGTGCCATCCTTATGGCTTTTTTTGTAAACATGGCTTCCGTACGGGAGGCCGAAACGTCAAGTAAACTGTGTTCCTTTTTTGGTCGGTGTTTCTTTTCGCGTTTACATTATGCATTTTCCCGGCCAGACGGGTTGCCGTCAAACTTTGGATTTCATCAATGTGAACCCATGAAAAACACATCTTTCAAGAGCTTTGAACTCGCACCACCTGAACGAAAACTTTTACTTGAGTAACTGCGTAACAGTTGTCTTCAGATCTGTGCGCCCGTTCGCCAGCAGCGACCGTAGCAATTTGCTCAGAAACACCTTACACAGTTCTTCGTTGTAGTCTTCACCTCCCACCCCCCTCCTTCAAATGGTTTCTTTTTCTTTGCTAGCGAACTACCTTTTCACAATATGCAAAGAGTCATTTTTACAGACTGAGGTTTCACTTTACGAAGATTATAGGGGGACTCACGATAAAAAATGCATGATTTAAAAAATGCATGTGCAAATGCAAAGAATAAGAAACGTTAAAGAAGCACTGGTAAACGACTACACTAAAAGCTACGCTACAAAAATACGCCACAAAATTCTACTAATGAAAATAATAACACAATAAGTGCGACACAGGCGAAGAAGGACATAAAAATACAGTAAATTACGATGACAGGCGTAAGAAGTGTAGAGCTTCTTTTCAAAGTATATGCAGGTTAGATGACGACTTCAGATTGGGTGGCAATCAATTTCACAATAAAATGGCTGTAAGTGACGATAATTTATGCAGTAATTTGTGGAAACTCGTGGCAAGAGTGAATATCCGTCTGACGCAAAGCCTGTACGTTAAGTGTTTTTAAATAAGTTATGGTTGATATGGAAGAAAGGTAGCTGAATATATAATAGTTTATAAAGGAAACAGGTTAAATTAAATTGAAACGCATTTGTAAGACATGAAATGTCATGTTCCCTAATAAAGAAAGAGCGTTAGAAAGACGAGGGCCGAAAGTAATAATACGTATTGCTTGGTTTGGGTACATTGCCCTGGTGAAAGGTAGGATCGGTATGTGTTTCCTCAGGCAGGCGAAATTGTGCCACTTCGGCTTACCTCAGGAAACGGGTACTTCGAATGCTTCTTTTGCCGAGAATGTTCCCTGTCGGCAAATGTTTTTAGCCATGTTTTATCGCGCTTTATGTCGCACGGAAACCCGTGGTACCGGATTGATGGGTATATACACTGTTGCGTTCTGGCACACAGTGGCAGGCAATGGTTGCGCCACATGCAAGACGACAAGGACCTCGACACTTTTATACTACCACGTATGCGAACAAAATGTGTGCAAACGAGGCACGAAATATATCCCACCAACACAGAGAACTCGTTCCTACTAGTGGTACCGGCGACACTTCCGCGACACATTCTGGAGAGAATTCTCCAGGCAGATGGTCATACAGTGGAAACCACTTAAACGAATGCTCAAGCCAGCATTAATACGATAATTCATACTGTATTAACCACACGAAACCGCAATGAAGTGTGTAGGCAAACATCGTTGGGTGCAAATCAACAAAGATCACGGCATACACCAGGTATTCACTTACAGGTACAAAAGGTCTACACAGTAGGTTGGGATATAGTAAATTCGCAAGGCCTAACACTTGACAGAACAGTCAACAATACCAATCGCACTCGTTACCATTGTCCGTATTCTGGAGGGTAGGTAAATACCTAGCCTCTTTTAATGTAAAGAAGGTTAGTGAACAATGCAGGTGAACCCAGACCACCTGCATTGCTCGTTGCAGTATACCCAAAATGACATGTCATTTTGCGCTGTCGTCTAAATTTCTCAGCTCATGCTGCAATTTCTTTACAACAGTCATGCACAGATGGTCCCGGTACGGTCTCCTGACCGGGGCAAAGTGTTCGCATATTGTTTTTGTTTTGCGAACATGCTTTCGAAAGCCAAAATAATGTAAAATTGGAACATGAATATAAAGGTTTCACATAAGAAATCAAGGTAACAGCTTTATACACTCTAAGAAAAAAAGGTGTCCTTTGACTCTCTTTTTATACACGCAAAAGTCAAATGTGTAGCACTCCCTTTACAGAGGCAAGTTGACGCTCTTTAAGGGAATCGTACATTGACTCTCTTTTGGAAAGTCGTGCGTTCCACGGCTCTCCTAAAGAGGGTCAACGTGCCTCTCTAAAGGGAGTGTTACACATATGACTCTCACGTGTATAAAAAAGAGAGTCGCAGTTCTTAGAGTACATGAACGAACGAGCCGCAGAAGTACTCATCAACATTCATTCATTTCAATCGGCTGGGCTGTCTATAAGAAGAACAATCATGGCGAGTTAATACCGCGAACATCAACGCAATCTTGCAAGAAGGCTTGTTTCAATTTACATTAAGTTAGCCACGTCATCTAATCCATTGACACTTAACCCATCTGCTATAAAATAAAATTCTGTCTTGCAATATTTCTCGGGCAATGCGGACAAAGCGCCTAGAAGTGTAGATGAATAATCCATCCCATAAATTCTATTTCCCAGGAGGCCACTCTGAAAGCGTTCAACGGTGCTCAGAAATAACAATCACAGAATAGCGACAAATATGCATTTTTTTTTAGTCGGCGTGAAGGTATTCTTGAAGGTTGTTCAGTGATACAAAGCGTGCATGCGTCGTAGACATCACGAGAGGGTTCATGAGAACAGATTTACAAAAAAGGAACTGCGTCGGAACAATGCGATGCTAATGCACTGTTTTATCATGCTATTATGGACTCCAGCTGCTGGCAATGTGACAACTAGCACCGCCCATCTACAAGTTAATATTGAAGACATACGCCCATACGCTTATGTAACCGGAGGTCAAGATTGCACAGTTATTACAGATATAAGCTTGCTAAATATAGGCAACGCACCTCTCGACCGAAATAACCGGCATTCCGTGTTACATTAAAGGAGAAATTATGCCGTCTACTGCAATGAACGGCTTTACGATCCTGCCACTTCATCGAGAACGGTAGATGCAGCGCCGATATTACGACAACTGAGGGAAGCGGGTGTTGCTGCCTCCCGGAAAACTGAAGTAAGAGCAGAACGCTGTTTGCAGCTGTGGCTAGAGGCCTGCTCATGAATGCGACCACAATGTATTACGAGAACACGGAAGACCAACACGCACCGGTTCTTTCAACGTTTCCATTGCCGGATATGTATAGTCACTACCGCTTATATACAAATCATCGCGATCTCCCGCTGTTTAAAAACCACCGCGTAGGCGGCGTCTTCAGCTTGTCTTTAGAGCCACGGCAGGACTAGAGAGGCGCACACCCGCGCGCTTCTCCAGTCCGGCCGTGTTGGGGCATTGGCGTGACAAAACAAATTACGGGGGTTGCCTAGAACTTCCACGAATGCGAAGGCGACAGCCTAGTTGCACCCATAGCGATGTAGAATGAAGCTCGGAGCTTAACGAAACATTTTTAGAAGAGAGGATAGGACGCCAAACCGATCAACCTAGCGCGGAATACGGTAGAAGCAATGAGGCTAACGTAGAGTGGTGCTTCGATGAATGAGAGACGGGATCCACCAAGCACCATTCAATTCATTAAAATCATGCCGCACGTCGCGTGTTCTGTGTGCGTGAAAGCATGCGAGTGCTACCGAAAATAGCGGTTCTAGCAGAGATGAAACGCGCCGGAAGTCACACAAGCGTGTAAACCAGGCCTACCTCAACTGCCTATTTGGAAATCAAAGACCATCATTTCGCGCTTATTATTTTACTCTGCGACAAGAGATTATTGTCTCTTAGTTCTCGTTAATATTGTGTATAACAAAGAAAAACGAGCCCTTAAAATTAACACTTCTTTCCTTTACAATAGTTATAGAATCACGTGACACTCTGTTGTGTGTCATTTGGCACACTTGGCAGAGTTACCGGCAAAAGTCCTCTGACTCCCTCAGGAGTGGTAGCGTGATCCTTCAGATAACAGTCCTTTCACTCTTCCTAAGAGAGTCAAGGTACTCTGCTAGAGCACACTAACTCTCATCCACCAAGAGAGTTCACGTATCTCTTCAAAGAGAGTCACATACGAAGCAAGTCAGGACGCACGGAAATAAGTCACACAAACTCTTTTTTTTTCTTCTAGTGTAAAAACATATGGTAAATTGAATCCATATGAGGTGTTAAGTCTAGCTATATCTGCGTAAAGTATATGATTTTTCAAACTTAACTTCACTGACTCAAATGCATGCGGTGCAAGTGCAGTACGATTATTTCAATGTAACATTAACAAGAATGTAATGTTTTGATAAAGTTTGAGCGTATCTTTCGACATTACAGAAATCCACATTAGACCTTTGGCATAAATTAAACTTGCCTCTCGGTAATTAGGTGATGGCATGTCTCATTGAGCAGAAGAAAAGGTGTATCCACTTGTCGACAAGTCTGCTTGTCGAAACGGCGGCTCGAGCACGAATTTTCCCTCGCAAGCTTCTCTTCTCCTTCCTTCCCTTTTTTAAGATGTATAAAGGCTGTTTCACAAGTCGCGATTGCGTCGAGAAAAAAAAATAGCTCCGTTCGCTCTCTTTGCAACCGCCGCTAATGGCAGTTTCGTTTGACATGTTATTGGCGGCCGCATTTCCGGGATTGTCAGAGTAAGCTGGCACCCACATGAGTTCAATAAGCCTATCGGAATTTACGGTACACATCTTCAATATTTGCCAAAAGATGGTAGCGGGTAATGTGCGTGTACTTATACTTCCCGGATCCGTTGAGCGCCTTGGTGGGCCCTTGGAAGGATTGACCTGGGCACACTCAAGTCCTGTTCCGCTTCTGCCCCATTTCTCCGGAGTGCACTCTCTGTAGAGAGTCGCCCGTCACCATAGACCACATTCTGTTTGGCTGCCCTGCCGATCCTTCCCCGCAGGGGCAGCCCACTATCAGAACATGGGAGGAATGGAAGGCCCTCCTTGCGTCGCTGGATCGGGACGCACAGCTGCGCTGCGTGAACCGGGGTGCCAGTGTCCTGGCTCTGAGTGGTCTGGACACATAGGCGCAATGTGATGGCCGTGCGGTGGCCCAGGGCCCGTAAAGGGCCGAAACTCACTCGCTCAAAGAAGTTTTTCCTTCCTTCCTTCCTTTCTTCCTTCCTTCCTTCCTTCCTTCCTTCCTTCCTTCCTTCCTTCCTTCCTTCATATGTACTGCGAATGACACGCGATTTTTGCTCTGCGACTGGCCCGGCGAGCAAGGTTGCTTGCTACCGTTCTTTCTGGCAGACACTACAAAATCTTTGAAAGTTAATGCAAAAATCTGTGCGTTATGATATTTAGTTTTCATGAACGGTAGCGAAGAACACGCAGGATTTGTTGTTTAAAAAGACTTTTCAATCTAATTTCATTTTAAAGTGCGCAACAGCGGCCATAACCAAACGAGTATCATCAGTGCAATTTTGACAGCTCGGCCAGCTCGGCGTAACTTCGATGGGTCCCGAGCGACAAATCACTTCGAACAGAGCGAAGAATTTCCAACATGGTCACTTGCCGCGGACCATTGAGGCGAGAGTGATCAGCCGTCTTTTTTTTTCGCTGCGAGAGAATTCGCAGCCTGAAAATCGCTGTGTTTTGCGTCATATGTGAAACGGTCTTTACACTAGCTCGAGAAGCTACAGCTATGAACAGCTGAGTCAAATATTACAGTCGTGCGCGGCAAGGAGAGTTTGGAGGCTGTGCGCGAAGTGGCCATTTTCTCAGGCGCCCTGTTTTCACTTTCTTCGGAGCTGCCGGCGCCTGCTGTTTGACACTGAACAAACAGCAGGCGCATTTGGCGAACTTTAACGCGTTCGGCAAGAGAACTTAACACGGCGAACTTTAACACGGCGGCCTCTGCGTCACTACGTGACGTCGCCGGCACACGCGCAACGGCGATGGCTGACAAAATACCCCCGCTGCTGGCTCAGAGTGCTACAGCCGCATGGTGCTTGGTGTACGTGTTTTTAAGGTGAAAGCTGTCGATGCCTCATCAAACGCGAAAATTGACGGCCGGCGTCGGCGTCTCGCGGCGTCAGACACAGCACGAGTGATGCCAAAACTCAGAACGTGACGAAGTCACCACATGACGTCATCATAACGTCGCAGATCGCTAAAGTTGGTGTCGTCATCATGACATCACATATTCTGGCGTGATGTAACATCACATGACGCCGTCATCACTTGACATCGTAGCTTGTCAAAGGTGGGCCGATCACGGAGGCAGTGCAAAACTAGGGGAGGTGCCTCCGATCGTAGAGACAGTGCAGAACCACTCTAGGTGAACAAAGCTTTCGGAGGGGGGCGGGGCAAGATCAATAGATCGACTGAAAAGAAAAACATGGCTTCCGCCTTCGAGTTGTTTAGGTGAATGCACAAACAAACCTGTGACGTTTTTTTCCGGTTTTTTTAACCTCTACCGTCATCTTATTGTTGCATTATTAGTTGTGGTATGCGCCAGGGAACATATATGTGTGTTGCAAACTGCTTGACGAAAATTTGCTACGCTGGCTGGCTATTCAGCATGGAGGAGTGAATCCACGTGATGGCCTGTGAGAGGCACAGCGGTATCGTCTTTGGAAATGGGCCGCGTTTATTGTGCACGGCGTGTAGTGTGCGTTGAAAGGCAGCCACGATATTAGCTAACCTTTACGGACGGTAAAACTGTCATTGATGTGTGTGGTGCGTGAATAACGAGGCATCTTGTTTGCGAAAACACTGGCGCTCGTTGTGTCCAACAGGGCCAGTTGCAGTGACCGGTTGTCGACGGAACATCAGGATTGCATGCACATTTAAGTGAATGTAAAAATGAATTTGACGCGATGATCTGCAAGCGCGTAAATCTAAGCGCTTGCGCTGTGTGCCAAAAAAGATGTGCATAATCTCTGGGCTGAAAGGTACGACTACGCATGAACTCTCAGCATTGCCGAAGCTGCATGTACGCTTCGGCATGGCGAATACGCAAACCCATTAAAGTATTCGCTTTTTATCGAGGATCTCATACATCTTAATGGAAATAGTGAAGGTTCTTGTTTGACATATTCTTTTTAGCTTACCTTTCCAGCTCGTTCTTTTTGAAGTGACAATGCTCATTCCAAGTTTGTTAATCAAGTCTAAAGCAGCAAAGTAAGTGTGCAAACACGCTGTAGACATCAGATACAGCGAACTAACCACGCAAGAGATTATTTATGTCATTAAATAATCGTGTTTTACATCACAAAAGTGCTCAGTCGGTTTTAAAGAACGCCGTGGGGAGGATGGGAGGGGGGGGACTTCGCTTTAATCATCAGGCGTATTTGTGAAACTCAACCGAATTCATGGCAACGAGATTCCACCCCCTTCTTCTTTTTTCATTCATCTCCGACCAGAATTTTGCGCTGTGAGTGAGAATGTAGTATGCGACCTCGCACCCAGGAACTCTAAACCATGTTGACGCAAGTTCTGTGCATCGTTTAAAACTACAGTGCGGATGGCGCGATAGAAATTGAGTACTTCACATTCATGCCATACAAACATTTCACCAAACACCAGTCATCGTGAAAATGTACACCGTTCGCTGTCGAAGAGCATAACATTTTTTTTATGGCTGCCGAGGAAATCACTATATATTGACCTTACCGAATCGTGCATTGCAGGTAGTGACTCTTCCTTTTAAAAGCTGTGACTTCAGAAAACAGCAATTTGCAGAACGAAGGAATGCAGACAGACGCAGCGCTGCTATGCAGAAAGATCCCCCCGGCGGAACCTTTTGCCTACCAGCGCCTGCTCCGAGGGTGGGGCACTCGCAGTGACGTCACGCTGTTTGCAAACAGGGAGAGGTCTGTAGCCAACATAAATCAAGAGTGAGTGGCGTCTGATCAGATGCTCTTCTTGCCACGGGGTGCCGCTACGCACCGGCGCCGTGCTCCATAGTCTCTAAACTTTCACAGTATACCTACACTCACGCACACGAATCACAACAGATCTCAAGGTCATGACGCGCGCTTACGTAATTTCTTTCACTCGTGCCATCCCTCCCTCCGTAGGTCCCAGCTGGCTCGTCGGGACAAGATTGGAGAGGAAGCTCTGAAAGCGTGCCAGAAATCCCTGGAACTCCACTCGTTCTTAACGGATTCGAGAATTATTTGTTGCAATCGATTCGTGAGGCAATTAGCGTCGAAACTCACGTCATTCGATGATCAATTGTAAATGTTGTTGGGACCCCTTTAAGCAAAGTATGGACGCCGTTCACATTAACACACAGAAACTGACCCCCGCAGCTTGCTGCTCATTTATTTATTTATTAAATGCGAAGCATTTCTAAGCGAACCCAAGGTACTTCGAGCATTTCCATCTACGAACATATCTATCTAGCCGCTTACGTCTTCGTGCACTCGTGATCGCCTCCTTAACTTGGTATAGACCACAATTTGCATGGGAGGATGAGATTTGACGAATATGATTGCCTGGTCATGGCATGAATAATGGGAAAACGCTGTCGCGCACCTCGTCAAACCCTTTCCCCCAGACACGTGTGGCACATATCCGTATACTACGGGCCGCGGTATCCGGGTATGCGCCACAGGTAATTGACAGTTTATATCTACCCAGGAACGGTGAGAAGAGGCATTGGTAATTTAAATGCCAGAGCGTTAAGAAAAAGCGGCGGCGGCAGCGTTGACCCCGCGAATGCAAAGAATAAAAATTTGGATCCCCGCACGAATCGAACCCGAGCATTCTGCGTGGCAGTCAGGTATTCTACTTCAGAGCCACGCCAGGTCTAGAAACTGCTTTGGAAAAACACCTTATACAGGCGTAAGGCAACGTCATTTGTGGTAGTGGTGCTGGCTATCTAATTTTATAACAACGCAATAAACACAACATAAGCACTCCTACGACACAGGCGTCATGCCTGGGTAACGTCTGGGGTTCCTGTGTTGTCTCCGCATTTATAACAGTCTAATAAACATTACATTTGTATTCCTCTCATTCAGCAAGCTATATTCAAGCGTTGCTAGGCCCCGGAGAAATACGCTAACGAAAGTTACGTAGAATATTCAGGTCATCGCACCGTGACGTGCACTTCGTTTCGATAATACCGACGTATGTGCTGTACGTCAGTGCTGTCGTTACGTCAGACCATAGGTTACCCTTTAAACGCCAGTGTTGTCGACGTGCCTGGTAAGCCGAGGATGTGCACGCAACTACTACACTTACAAGAACACGTCGATCCACCTCGTAACGCTTGGCTCAAAGCGAAAAAATGCCGCACAGAACTACTCGCTGACTGCTTCGCATGAAATTGATTCCGGCAAAGCGTGGTATCTGCAATTTTTTTATTTATTCATATAGTTAGTTAGTTAGTTAGTTAGTTAGTTAGTTAGTTAGTTAGTTAGTTAGTTAGTTAGTTAGTTAGTTAGTTAGTTAGTTAGTTAGTTAGTTAGTTAGTTAGTTAGTTAGTTAGTTAGTTAGTTAGTTAGTTAGTTAGTTAGTTAGTTAGTTAGTTAGTTAGTGTCACTTGGGATATTGGCAAAATACTGTTGCTGGCAGTCGATCTCACCCAACCATATCCCAGTGTTGCGCCTTAGTGACATGCTAAACGGGCTTGACAACGTTTACTCGGGCCATGCCGGTCTTTTTAATGCTAGAAAATTTTCAAAGGGGGCATATCTGAGGGTTTCCATTCGAAGGAACACGACACATTGTGTTCTCTAAGTCTACGAGTGTCATGGTTGCTCCGCATTCTCTGCAAACACTGTTACTCGTAAACACTCTTTGTAGAAGCTCCACATAAAAATAAAGCGTAGCTATTGTCAGTGTACAGGTAACATTTCTCCTTGCGGCGACGCGAAATGCGGATAAAAATTACTTGCTGAGGTGCTCGCGCGAGTGCTCCCAGTCTTATTTTTGTTAGTAGCCGAAGCGTGACCATTTCCAATTAAACTGCACGTCATAAGCAGTTTCTTTGACTTCGTAAACACGAGAATAATTTTTTCCGCCACAACAAAATCAGCAAAGGTGCAACTAAACTAAAAATATTTGCACAGAACCGCGTCTCCATGCGCGTCTCGCACACACACAGAAGGCAAGTGGACTCGGTAAATGCCACGCGTGTTAGAAAAAAACTACACCATGTGCCTTTAGGTAGCTAGACTACTTTTTAAAAGCCTGCTAAGCTGAGACAAACTACCAGTTTTGGTTTTTAAAAAATTTCACCTGAGGCAGAAAGCTCAGAATCTGCCTGGCCTGATAAAAGGAGGCGTGGCTGCTCGCCAGTTGGTCTCGAAAACCTGGTCCTTTTGGCTCAATAAACATGACGGAAATGTGTGGGTCACTGGATATTGTTAAGGAAAGCATTATCATTCTAAACAAGCAAAAAACCAAATTTCGATTTTTAATAAAAAAGAAGTGTGTCCTTAACGCGGTAGAAAACTCATCCTTGACCTGCGGGTGTACAAGCAATGCCGCACGGGGTCTCGGGCATATGCGTCCTCGTGAACGCAGCAACTTCTTTTTCCTCCGATGTTGCAACAGCTACAGCAAGTTGAAGCACCAAAAGGCTACGAAGATACGCCGATGGCAAAAATACGGCAGTACCGCAAAATTGCTAAACAGACCTACACTGTATGTTATAAAATCGATAACTGCACTTCCACATTCGTCGATGGCTAAAACTGTAGACATCGTTTGGTGGCGTACAAAGACAGAAGTAACGAATCGACAGAAGTGGAGAACGTCTAGACGGAGAGCTGAAGAGCTCAAAAGGAAGCATCGAACTTCTAACAGAAAGAGGTCAACACGTTTGGGAAAGCAAAAGTTTGGAGAAAAATACCGCACCATAGTCTATGGAACTTTCGGAAAGTCACGTGTCGGCTCAGGAAGGCGGGAACATCAAGGGGCCTATTGTCCATGGTAGTTTTCCGCAGAAACTTTAGCAACGCGCGACAGCAAAGCTTTCCTCATGTAGCATTTACGTGAATGCCTTTGCCCAATGACATCGTTCTGTTGCGCCTGTAATCTAAGAAAAAAAAAGCGAAAGTTTGCACTCGGCCGCGCAAGGCTTGAGACAACATGAAGCTGGCCGCGGGCCTCGCAAACACGCAGCATTCCACTTACGGTTATCGGCAGCATCTCCTCGTGGCCTCTTGTTCTCCCTTTCCCTGGCCGCGTATTGTGGATCTGCTCGTCGCTGCCGTTGCCGCTCTCGTACCGCGACAAGCCTCACTTCACGATGCGCTGCTTCTTTTTCGGAAGTGCGTACTTTCTTTGCGCGTCCCATGGCTGTATCTGATCGAGCGCCGGAAGCGAGGCGTAACTCGGTTGCGCGAGGTGTCTCCGTCGCTGGATTTGGCTTAGCGATAGCAAGGTGTGGGAGCGGGCTAGTTGCTATTCCATAATGCTAAAACTTTAGTGCAAAACGAGCACAGCGGACAAAGAAACGACGAAGACAAGCGCTATCTAGCGCTTGTCTTCGTCGTTTCTTTGTCCGCTGTGCTCGTTTTGCGCTAAAGTTTTAGCATTAGCGATAGCAGCTGCGTGGGTGTCGCTACAGCGCATGCGCGGCTTCGCTTGACGTCATGAGATTGCCAGGCGTTCTACCAGATGCGGCGTCACTGTTTTCCATGGCTACGGCGCGCTGGCTTTTCGTGAAACGCGCACGTTTTAACAGCTTAAAAATAGTATGTGTGGCTCCCTTCGGGGAGTCTTGATTTGCCGCGTGTATGACTCCCTTTAAAGAGGCACGTTAACTGTCTTGTGGATCACATGACTCTCCAAAGAGAGTGCAATGGCCTCCAAAGAGACTTGGCGTGCCTCTTTAAAGAGAGTCATATATATGTGGCAAGTAGGACTTTCCGAAAGGAGTCACACATACTCTTCTTTTTTTTCTTAGAGTGCGCGCCTACAGGACGACAATTTGCGATGATTTCTTGAAACTTGGAAAGCTTTCCGCGAACAAGGTCACAAAATGTCGTCTAGATTTTGTTGCACGCCCGCAATCAATATTCCATTAGATTGCTTTCTCTCCGCCATTGGCACATATATGTACTCATGATAACAACGTTAATGATCATGTTTTTTCATGTGGGTAATAATATTTGACCATAATGAAGGCCAATATCTACAGAAGAATAAATGTACATGTTGAATCGCCGTACCCGACATCTTCGTATCTGGTCCCTGCTTGCCAAGCCAGTCGCTTGCATATTGATTTTTCAATAGTCTATCTCCTAGCACCAAAAAAAAAGTATTTTCATTCTTGAGCCTACCGTGTCATGAATTCCGCTCATGAAATTTTCGCTTTTTCCACTTGTTCCTTTTTTTCCCTCTCTGTCAGTCAAGTATGCTCTCCTGTTCGTGCACTTGATCTTTGGAAACACCACAACCACTAGTAAAACGTCTGTGGACCTTGTGACCTTTATCTTCAGAACAAACTGATCTGATTTCTTTTCATCGTTATTTTCCATAGCTTTTCCTTCAACTTGAGCATTCTCTCATAGCATCACATAATAAACACGAACTATCTGGAGAGAGAGCGGTGCATGCTGGAGCGGCGCATACAAAAAAGAATTGTTTTTTAATATCCGTCCAGCTTTTTTTTCTTTTAACGATGCGCCACATGCCCTTTAAATTTTAATATTCCCATTCCTCTCTTGTCGCGTTATCAGTTTTCCATAATACACCCGCACTAGCTTCATATTAAACATGGGAATTCCGTGTTCGATTCGTTTGAAGCACGGCACACATTTTATGTTGTCCGCTTACTTCTCATTCCTGTAACTTTTTCTTAAGAAACAAATATTTAAGGAAATTTTATAGTGTGCAATTCTACATGCCTTATTACTGAAAATCAAGAATAACTGCATTCCTGAAACAATACTGCATATTGGACATTGCACTAGCAACATACAAAAAGCTGAACTTTTATGAATAAATTCGTACTATTGTTTCACAGACAGCCTGAAAATACGTGCACTTATTTCAACGTATGGAGCTGTCTGGATAGTTCACATGACATTACGGTAAGTGATGGGGATGTAGCAAGGCTTGCATACTAAGTAGACGCTCAGTGAGTGATAAAAAATGTGTCCAGGTTTGTCAGCATATACAAAGAAGATGATATATTTTCCTTAGAATTGCTTCTTGAAGTAGCTGGCTCTCGATGAAGGACATATTTTGGCGCAAAACACGGCACGCAACAAAGGGTATTGTGGTATGTGACTGTTTTTAAGGCGAGAGCCTTAGATGCCTTATCAAACTCTCAAATTGACCTGCATCACGTGTCGGCGTTCCCCTCCAGCGGCGTGAACATGTGTCATCAAAAAATTATTATGATGTGATGACGCCACCACTTGTCGTCATTTTGACGTCACAGATCGCCAAAATTTGTGACGTCATTCTGACGTCCTCACAAGACATCGTAGCTTGGTAAAAGGCGGCCGATCACGGATTCAGTGGAATACCTCGTTAGGTGCAGAAAGCTTTCGGAGGGAGGCGGGGCACGATCAGTACATCGATTGAGAAGAAACATCATCTCCCCCTACGGGCAACCATGATGCAATGCGAAAGCATCGCGGAAGGGGGGGGGGTGCGCATCGAGTTTCCGTTTCTCTTATGTGACTTATAAGACAGTGGTTGTAGAGGCGCTTGAATTACCGCTTGTCGACGCTGACGCTTACGTTCGGCTTCCCGAGCCTTGCTCTGCTCCGTGGCGGTGGCGCTGCCGCTGCAACTAGCGCCGACGTTTACGTTGTTTATGGCGTTTCGCACACCGTTGCACAGGGAGAGAATGACGGAAGCACAGCGAACGCGCGCTTTCGCAGCCTCGCAGCTTCGAGATTCGCGTGCCGGCGTTGCCGTTTACGTTCAGCTTCGCGAGCGTCCATAGCGCCGTTACGAAGGAGAGTGCAACGCTTGCCGGCGTTGCCGTTTACGTTCAGCTTCGCAAGCATCCGTAGCGCTGTTGCGAAGGAGAGTGCAACGGGAGCGAGCGCGCGCCGCATTATATACGAGCGCACAGCTGTGGCGGAGAGAGAGATAAACGGCAGAGGAGAAACGAAGCGGAGGCAGCGCTCACGCCACCTCCTCCCACCTTCTTGCGCTCACGCGAGGAGAGGGGGGAAAGTTGGCGCATACGCAGTGTGAGTGTGGACGCTGCAGAACGGACACGCCCCGAGCATAAGATGGTTTCGCATCTAAAAGGAGATGGCTTTCGCTTTCCTGTCATCTTTGGTGAGTGCGTAAGGGACCCTCTGAGTTTTTTTCCTTTCCATTCTACGCAAACTGTATTTTCTCGGCATATCCCTCTCGAAAGCTGTATTCAGTCGTCGCCTATGCCCACTTCTTTCAATATATCCCACAAAATTTCCTGATTAACGTTGCCATACGCCCCAGTGACGTCTAGGAAAACCACGTACAGGGGCCTCTTTTCTATTTTAGATATTTCTTTACAATGAGTAAGAACAAAGACGTTATCGTCTAACCACCTGCCGATTCGAAATGCACTGTGAAGTTCTTCCAAAATATCATTATGTTCTGCCCACGTTTCCATTTTACATTTTAGTCATATTTTACGGGAACATTACTTTCAGCGACTTTTACCTCCTCCGGAAAATCGTAATCAATCCGCCACAGCCAGCAGCCACCCAAACGACTGGACAAATTTTCCGCTGAGGCTTTCTTTGGCAAGCGGCCCTATGTGAGAGAGCAAAATGCTAACACTATTCAAGCTTTTCACTTCCGCCACAGCTGTGAGGGAGACCTTCACGGCGAGGCAGCGAGCCCAAATGAAGCGAAACAACGAAGCTATGTATGCATGCGCTACCTTATGACAGAGCCTGATGAATGAGCTATACAAAGATAACTGATATTTAGGCCGAAGAGAGCACAGAGGACGTTATTTTCAGCTTTTAACCGCTGTGTGGTTAGTATAGAATAAGGAAGAATAGAAGTGCACGATCGAAAGACTTGCCACCAGTTGGGAATTAACCCACAAGCTTTGCCTTACGGACGATGTCCAACCAACTGGGCTCGTGGAAATAGCGTCGAATGTGGCACCGTCTTTCTGTTGGAGGGCGTCGGGTGGTTCACGAACTTTAGGAGCAGTCAACTGGGTGCTTGCTGCCTACAAGCATCAAATGTGGAGTCGAGATACTCGCAGCCCTGCTAGAAACAGCATTACAAGGATTAGCAGAATGAAGGTGCCTACAGGTGTAATGAATGGACGAAATTTGTAAGGGACATTTGTGTGTTTGGATACCTTCAAATGAATTTTGAGAAATTTTGTGCGGATGTGACTATGAAGACGACGGAGACATGAAGGCGAGCCAGGGGCAGGTGGCACGCGCGGCGGCGGCACAAAAGAAAAGAAGACGAGAAAGAAGAGCGGCGCGTGTGCAACGCGCAGAGGGCTGACTCTTGGCCGATCCCCCTGAGTGGGTAGGTGCCATCATCCAAGGAACATCATCATCATCATCATCAGCGAAGCTAGCCGAAGGACACGCCGGACCAGGGCGCTGTCCGAGAAGTTTGTCGTGGCCGTGCCCAGCGAGGACTGGTGCTTTCCTGGTGTTTCGGGCGTTGGCGGTGGCTCCAGCGAGGACGTGCCGGACCAGGGCGCTGTCCGGGGAGCTCCTCCGGCCTGTTCTTGGTGAGACCTGGGGAGCCTGGGGAGGCTACCGGTACAGGGCGCGGCTCCTGCTGTGTCGGCGGGCAGGCGTCACGAGTTCCTGAACACCGTCGCCACCTGGGACGGCGCAAGGCCGTGATCAAACGGGAGGCCTTACGGAGGCCTTGTCTTCCTGCCGTGAAACACACGGGACGTGTCACCTGCGTGCCTGGGCTTGCGTTCAACGACACTCGTCGCCGCATGTGGACTGACCCTCCAACATCTACAAGTCGTGAGATGTTTTTTCTGTACCCTCGATCGGACATTCCGCGGTTAGGACGTTCATATTAATTTATGTGTGTTTATCTCTGTGCTTGTTCTCCGTGATCGTCCCTAGCATACCTTGTCCCTATAAATGTTGATCCAAACTCATTCGTGCGTATTCTCTTGTCGCCCGTTCCGTTGAGCCACGCACTCGCAAACGTGACGAACCACCACTCGGTCCTTACAACAGGAGTGGTTCTTGTTGTAAACTACATTTAAACTTTCGCGAAGGCTCACATTGTACATTGACGACATGATTTGCTCAGTATCTACCTTCTGTTGCCCTCGTTATACAGTACTTGTGATCACTAAACCTTCATTCCACTATATTCGAAGTCGCTCGAGTTTCTTACACTATCTTCGGCATCGGCCCAGCTTTCATTATATTATTGCAGGGATCGCCACAGCTTAATGTCTTGTGCTCTACATGATTAATCCGCTATTTATCATATAATTTTCGTCATGAACCACTTCTACTCTGCAAGAGACCAAGCAGCGCTGAATCGAGCAGACGTAAGCGCCATAAGGAGGTGAGCTGCATGAATATTGGATCTAGGCAAGAAGACGTCGCTTCCAGGAGAAGCGTTACTTCGGGGCAACCCGCAGTTCACATACTGCGCGATGTAATCAGAATACGGAAACATCCCAATAAAACAGCGGAGAAACCAATTCAACTGAAACTTCTCGATTTTGGACCGAAACCTATATTGTACTAATCGTAGCAAGCAAAATTTTAATAATAATATTGTTACGTGAGTTACGTGAGTGACGAGTCGCTTTTACAAGTCGCTATTCACAAGATGTATTCGCAAGAGCGGCTGCAGCGCTGACCAGTCCGGCTCCGAGCTCGAGCAGCTAGCGACCTTCGTCCTCTTCGTCGGGCGCACACGCGCGTCGACAATATGAATTCCGGCAGCCTACATGTAGGATAACCCCCGGCGGCAAAAGCGCCGTCTCGGCGCATCTAGACGTCAACGTCATTGGGCGAGTGGTACTGCTTCAGGCGTGCGACGTGTACAATGTCGCTGGCATGCGGGATGGATGAAGACGACGGGGCAGCAGGAGCGATTTCATAGGTGACGGGAGTCACCACACGAAGCACTCGGTATGGCCCTGTGTACCGAGAGAGCAGTTTGTCGGACAGGCCAACGTGCCGGGTCGGAGACCACAGCAGAACCAAAGAACCGGGCGAAAAGTGTACGTCGCGGTGTCGTTGATCATACCACGGCGTTGGTTCTCTTGGGAGGTCAGAAGGCGAGTACGAGCGGCTTCGCGTGCATGAGCGGCCCGGCTGATAGCGTCCAGGGCGTATTCAGTGGTCGGAGCTGCTGGCAACGGAATGACTGTATCGAGGGGCAATGTGGGTTCGCGGCCGAACAGCAGGAGAAATGGGGAGTAACCAGCCGTGTCATGGCGCGAGGAATTGTAGGCAAATGTCACGTACGGTAGAGCAAGGTCCCAGTCGGAGTGGTCTGAGGAAACATACTTTGAAAGCATGTCGGTTAGGGTTCGGTTCAGACGCTCCGTGAGGCCATTCGTTTGCGGATGGTACGACGTAGTGAGCTTATGCCGCGTTTCACATGAACGCAGGATGTCCGCTATGATTCTCGATAGAAATGTGCGGCCACGGTCCGTGAGCAGCTGGCGTGGAGCACCGTGTTGCAAGATCACGTCGCGCAGAAGGAAATCGGCGACATCTGTGGCGCAGCTTGTAGGAAGAGCTCGTGTGATGGCGTAGCGTGTGGCGTAGTCTGTGGCCACAGCTATCCACCTGTTGCCAGCAGAAGACAGGGGAAAAGGGCCGAGTAGGTCCAAGCCGACGCGAAAGAATGGTTCGGACGAAATGTCGAGGGGTTTGAAGGCACCCAGCCGGAAGCGTCGACGGTGTTTTGCGGCGTTGACATTTCTCACACGCCGCGACGTATCGTCTGACGGAGCGTGCGAGACCTGGCCAATAGAAGCGACGGCGGATTCGGTCGTATGTGCGAGACATACCAAGGTGACCGGCAGTTGGAACGTCGTGAAGTTCGTGGAGTACAGCCGAGCGGAGGTGTTTGGGTACAACAAGCAGCAGGGATGGTCCGTCTGGATGAAAGTTGTGGCGGTATAGTGTACCATTCTGGAGTACGAACGAGCGATGAGATCGGTCCGAAGGTGAGGATTCAAGGCACTCGATGATAGCCCGTAAGGATGCATCACTGCGTTGCTCGACGGCTATGTGTGTCAGTTGGGAAACGGTGCACACGCAAGCGTCGGTGTCAGGGACGGTGCGCGACTCGCCAACCGGATAGCGAGATAGGCAGTCGGCGTCTTGATGCAGGCGTCCAGACTTGTACGTCACTGCAAAAGTGTACTCTTGCAGTCGCAGAGCCCAGCGACCAAGTCGACCTGTGGGATCCCTTAATGATGAAAGCCAACAGAGCGCGTGGTGGTCGGTGACTACGCGTGGTGGTCGGTGAGTGCCATATAAACATGGACGGAACTTGGAGACCGCCCAGACAAGAGCAAGGCATTCTCGTTCGGTGATCGAATAGTTGCGCTCCGCAGGTGTAAGGAGGCGACTAGCGTAGGCGATAACGCGGTCGTGCCCCTGCTGACGTTGGGCGAGGACGGCTCCGATCCCGTGACCACTGGCATCAGTTCGGACCTCAGTCGGAGCGGATGGGTCAAAGTGGGCCAATATAGGTGGCGTCGTCAAAATTGTAATGAGGTGAGAGAAGGCGGCAGCTTGAGTGGATCTCCACGAAAATGGGACGTCTTTCTTTAGAAGATCAGTAAGTGGTCGAGCGATTGCTGCAAAGTCTTTCACGAACGGCCGGAAATAGGAACAGAGTTCCACAAAACTCCGAACATCTTTGGCGGATTGGGGTACTGGAAAACTGGTGACGGCACGAATTTTCTCAGGGTCCGGCCGCACACCAGAAGCATCAACGAGGTGGCCCAACACTGTAATCTGTTGGCGGCCGAAGTGACACTTCGACGAGTTCAACTGGAGGCCAGCATTGCGGAAGACGTCGAGAATAGCCGACAGACACTCAAGGTGGGTCTCAAATGTAGGTGAAAATACGAGGACATCGTCTAGGTAACAAAGGCATGTTGACCATTTGAACCCTTGTGGCAGAGAGTCCATCATGCGCTCGAACGTGGCTGGGGCGTTGCATAGACCGAAGGGCATAACCTTGAATTGGTACAGGCCATCGGGAGTGACGAAGGCGGTCTTTTCTTGGTCTTTCTCGTCCACGGCAATCTGCCAATAACCGGAGCGAAGGTCTATGGATGAAAAGTAGCGTGCGCCATGGAGACAATCGAGAGCGTCATCAATGCGCGGCAAAGGATACACGTCCTTTTTCGTAATTCGATTTAGATGCCGGTAATCGATGCAGAAACGCCACGTGTTGTCTTTCTTTTTAACCAGGACGACGGGTGACGCCCAAGGGCTCGATGAGGGCTCAATAATGCCTTTAGCTAACATCATGTTTACTTCTTCTTGAATAATCTGGCGCTCCGATACGGACACCCGATACGGTCGACGGTGAATGGGAACAGCATCACCTGTGTTGATACGGTGCTGCACAAGAGAAGTTTGGCCGAGTGGTCGATTGTCAAGGTCGAAGATCTCGCGGTAAGAAGCCAAAAGGCGGATGAGGGCGGCTGATTGCGCTGGGGGGAGGTCTGGGGCAATCATGGGGCGTAATGCCATGTCGAGGCTTGTGGCATCGGGTGGGCGACAAGGAAGATTGGAGCATACGTCTGCTGCAAAAGAGGTGACGTGGTCATCGGCTAAGGACCGCAACTTGGCGATTAAGATGCCTTGAGGGAGGACTTGCTTCGTGAAGCCGAAATTTATGACGGGGAGATGTACCCGGTTAGCGGCTATAGTTATGACGCAGTGAGGCACAGTGATGTCACGTGCCAGAAGTACATCAGTAATAGGCGTGACGACGTAGTGCCCATCCAACACGGATGAAGTCGTTGTGAATTCGGCGAATGTTAGGGCTTTAGGCGGTAGGCGGATGAAATCCGTGGTGCAGAGGCTGTGTGGAAGGTCGGGGTGAATATCTGGCTGAAGAGGAAGGTCCAAGCAAAGAGTACCAGCGGAACAGTCTATCAGGGCAGAATGGGTCGATAGAAAGTCCATCCCTAGGATGAGGTCATGAGGACAATTATGGAGCACCGTGAATAGGACAGGAACGTAACGGTTGGCGATGCTTATACGAGCTGTACACATTCCAATGACAGGAACAGTTCCGCCATCGGCGACGCGTACAGCTTTTGTAGTAGCAGGCGTGAGGACTTTTTTCAGTCGGCGACAAAGACGAGCACTGATTATGGACACGTGAGCTCCAGTATCGACTAGAGCCGTCAAAGAAATACCGTCCACATGCACATCGATTAGGTTCTTGTTCGTAGGAAGCGTCAACGGAGGATTTGGTTCAGAAGGAGATGATGCAGCACTACCTCCAGGAGCTGCACGATCTAGTTTTCCGTCGGGTACGATGCAAAGTTGGGCGGCGAGGGGTGGCGGCGTGGTTGGGGCGACGGGGAACGACGGTGTTGAGGGGACGGTGAACGAGCAGGAGGGCGGCTGTTAGGTGTGTCACAAGTAGGGTCTGTACGGCTGGGCGAATACCGGCGAAGATCTTCATATGGGCGGGAAGGCGAGAAAAATTGGGTCCTATATGGCGGCGTCCAAGTGGCGCGGCAGTAGCGGGAGACATGACCAACGCGGTGGCACCGGAAGCAGATGGGTCTGTCGTCGGGAGTTCGCCATTCCGCTGGGTTGCGAGATCGTGGAGGAACGAATGGGTCACTTCGAGATGCATTCATGGGCATTGGTCGGGACGAGGGGCGAGAGACGGGGCAGGCGACAGGGAATCCGAGGTTGGCGAACTCTTGTCGTACGACCGCCTGAATAACGGAGACCGCGGGGGTTGGTTGTATAGTGGCATGGTCGAATGGAGAGGGCTGTAACGGCGCTGGACTTGCCGCTTCAAGTTCCCGTCGAACGATACGCGTTACACTCTGCTCAAAGGGCGGTGTAGCGGCGGAATCGGAGCAGGTGGACGTGGCAGCCGTGTTTGGCAACCGAGAAAATTGAGGGTGCACACGACGGATTTTGGCCGTTTCGAAACGGCGGCATTCTTGAATGATGCGATCGATAGTCGAGACGTTGGTGTAGACCAGCAAATGGAAAGCGTCGTCCGCGATGCCTTTCAAAACGTGACCCACTTTATCAGCTTCGGGCATTGCCTCGTCCACTTTCCGGCAAAGGGCAAGCACTTCTTGTAAGTAGGAGACATACGACTCAGTAGGCGACTGGACACGGGTAGCGAGCTCTTGTCGTGCAGCTGCGTGGCGACCGGTCGGGTTCCCAAAGATGTCACGTAGCTTCTCCTTGAACGTGTCCCAGCTGGTGAGCTCGGTCTCATGTGTTTCGTACCAGATGCGCGGGGTTCCGTCCAAGTAGAAGAGAACATTAGCGAGCATCATGGTAGGGTCCCACCGGTGAGTTTGACTGACCCGTTCATACAGGCGAAGCCAGTAGTCGACGTGGAGGCCAGGTTGCGCGGAGAATGTCCCGGGATCGCGGGGGGTGGGGACCGCGACAAAGGTTGTCATAGGAGCCGCAGATGGAGATGGGGACGGGTTGTCATTGGAAGCCATGGCGAGAGGCTGGATGACGCGGCCACTGCGGAGCTGCGTGGTGAGGACGGGGAACGTTCCACCTCCACCAAATATGTTACGTGAGTTACGTGAGTGACGAGTCGCTTTTACAAGTCGCTATTCACAAGATGTATTCGCAAGAGCGGCTGCAGCGTTGAGCAGTCCGGCTCCGAGCTCGAGCAGCTAGCGACCTTCGTCCTCTTCGTCGGGCGCACACGCGCGTCGACAATATGAATTCCGGCAGCCTACATGTAGCAATATCTGGTGTTTAACGTCCCAAAACCACGATATGATTATGAGGGACGCCGTAGTGGAAGGCTCCGGAAATTACGACCACCTGGGGTTCTTTAACGTACACCTAAATCTAAGTATACGGGCCTCAAACATTATCGCCTCCATCGAAAATGCAGTCGCCGCGGCCAGGATTCGATCCCGCGACCTTCGGGTCAGCAGTCGAGCAAGCAAAATTTTTCCAAGTGGTATAAATTACTTCGAGAGAGAGAGGGAGAAACCGAGCGAAAGCTAAAGAAAACAGAAGGGCACTAATTAAACAGTTGGCTACCCTGCACTTGGGAAGGGAAAGGGCTTTTGAAACAAGGAAGTCCAACCGTCTATGACGACATTTCAGTCAGTGCGACTATGGTCATGTCCAACTAATGCATAAAAAAAATTACACCATCTCCCGCTAAAGGGGACCATGAGGCGATGTGAAGCCGGAGCACTTGCACGATCGCGTTTCGTTGGCGTTCGTTGGGCATGCTACCGACCTCGCGTCGTGGAACGCGAAGAGGGACGCTAGGCGCGTCGTATCTTCTAGCCCGGCCGTTAATTCTCACAGGGCGAGCGGGGAACGCGGTCGACAGGCGGGCGAGAGGGGGGCAGCGTAGGAGAGGAGGGAGAAGGGGAGGGGACGCGCATGCACTCGAGCTCATCGCGGCGTTGCGCAGGAGAGAATTTCGGCATGTCTAGTCCGTGTTTCAGTGGAATAGTGGAAAGGGGGAGGGGAGAGGGGTGTGGGAGAGGGAAAGTGGAGAGAGGAAGGGGAGAGGGAAAGTGGAGAGGGGAGGGAGGGGAGAAGGGAGGGGGAGGGAAAGTGGAAAGGGGAAGTGGGAAGGGGAAAGGAGAGGAAAGTTGAGAAGGGAAGGGGAGAGGGTGAGTGGAGAGGAGATGTGTGGAGAGGGTATGCGCATGCGCGGTAAGGGTGGTCATGCCGCACACTACCACCACCACCACCACCACCACCGGATTGAGCTCCGCCTTAAGATACTTCGCATCTAAAACATCAGGCCTGCGCGGGGCGTGCATCACGATCAGAGCGAAAGCTAGAAGTGTGGCTTTTCTAGAGCCTGTTATAAACATTATTGGGAAAACAAATACACGTAAACATGAAAAGTATCCACTACGCCACAAATCATGATTTTTGCGAAGTAGAGAAGCACCCATTACGCCATTATTCTTCTTTTTGCGGATAAGTGAGGCACCCGCTACATATAGGTAAGGCATTATGTGCGCATTGGTGATGCTACATGGGGCTGATGATGGTGAAGAATTATGGTTGGGTGCTTTGTAGTGGGTGGGAAGCTTTAAACCACACACTCATTGCGCATTTAACATTGTGTGACGCCCGGTCGTTATTTTACTGTATTACCACGCTATATTACACACGTTAACGCAATTCCTTGCCCGGCATGACGCCTTTATAACGCCTTAACTGTAAAACATTGTCAGTGTACTGACGCAATCTATCTTTGATACGAGACCCGTTTACTTCCCACTTTTATCCCCGGAAACGCCGGAGACCAAAGGCAGGACACAGTGAGCAGCAAGTCACCGCTTCACTTTTTCAACGTCAAAGCTTTAGATGACTCATCAAACGCGAAAATTGACTGTCGGCGCGTCAGGGGCAACACGAGTTATGCAAAAGCTCATCATCACTTGGTGACGTCACCACATGACGCCATCATCACGTCACTATGACGTCACGTGATGTAACATCACATGATGACGTCCTCACATGACATCGCAGCTTGATCAAAGGTGGGCAGATCACGGATGCAGTGCAAAAACAGGCGAGGTGCCTCCGATCCTACAGGCAGTGCAAAAGCACGTTTGTTGCAGAAAGCTTTCGGAGGGGGACGGGGCAGGATCGATACTTCGACTGGGTAGAAAACGAAGAAGATGGCTTTCACCTTCGAGTCGTCTTAGGTGAACGCACAAGGGACCCTGGGAGTTTTTATTCGATCATCGATTGTGAAGCTTATTTTCTTTCGGACTCGTACAAAGGAAGAAGAAAGGAGGGCGCTTCGATACTCGGCTCCCATTACTGGAGAGCCTGGCGGAGTGAATGGAGTAAATGTTACTCGGGATCCATTGTAGAAGAGGTACATTGCATGTGCCTGACATCCAAGGAGGCAACATAACTTACTTTGCTGCTTTTAATTGGTGTGATAATTACACCGACGTGACTATTTCATTGCAGAGAATTCATTTAGTCGTCAAAACGAATTGCTTAGAACAACATAATCATCGCGCGTTATTTTTACCATGGAGGCGGGACAAACTCACCAGATATGAGAAGGCACCACGAAGATATGAGAAGATATACCAAGGCACGACATTCGCCCGTCGAAATCGCGTCCTTTCTGCAACACGTGTTGCAGCAGTTTTGTTAGTCGGTGCTCTCGCAATCGAAGCAGTCGGCGGCGGAGAAATCCCGTTGGTGCATGTGGAAGCTGCACTGCAAAGAACGTAACTGCGTCTAGGATGCCTCGGCGACACCCTCGCGGCCAGTATCCCTCGCTGGTATCGAGACGCTTTAAACATGACCTCCGATATCGCGCGCAATCTCGGAGTAAGCGCTAGTAAGTGTCGATCGTAACGCATCACTTCTTTTCACCTCTCACAGACGACGGCACCGCCGCGCTCCGCCCCGCCTACCTACACCGCCAACAGAGAGCATCATGCGAGAGAGAATGTGGGAAAGATATAAGGCGCGTTCGAGAAGCGTCCAGCATCTGCCAGGTAGCTTAGATGGTTTGGCGTCGGGCGCAGTGCGTGTGCTCAATTACCCAGCGGCGGATCTTTTTCTTGGTTTTTTAAATGCGGAGCATTTCTTAGTCGCAGATGCGGCGTCGGCGGCGCCGTCCACACCCCCACTGCGCATGCTCGGCTCGACTCGTGCCGGCAGCAAGCCTCTCCTCTCCCTCCTTCCTCTCGATCGAACGCGGGCGGTGTGTATATAAGCGGCGGAGCGCGCGTTCTGAATTCAGTCAAGGGCGTCTTTACTTGGCTTTCGCTTGACTTGACGTTTTGCTTGACTCGAGTAGACACGATGGAAGCAACAGTACCTTCAATCAGCGTCCCACCACTCGTTGAAGGCAACGTTACCCCGCCCTCACCGTCGTCGGCGTCAACAACAGCAAGCAACGCAGAGAACAAGGCTGCGAAGAGACGAGAATACGACGCTGAACGCAAGCGTTTGAAGCGAGCTGCGGACCCGGAACTTCGTGCACGAGAAGCTGCTGCTAGACGGCAACGACGGGCTGCGGATCATTCACTCGGGGAACGAGAAGCAGCGACATTCACGCGATTCACGCCATTAACGCAACATTCACGCGATACCCCCACCACTCTGCGACGCATTTACTCGAGTTCCCCCCGTGGGAAGATGCGGGTGACTTTTTTAACACGAAAGTGTTTTATGTCGGGGTCCACCACGGCTCCATTGACGTATTTGCGTCACGGATATGGCGTTGTAAAATATAAAGACTAACAGTGCGCAAAGAAAAAAAACCAGAAGAAAAATTCCGTCACCGTGAATCGAACTTATGACCCCTCGCTCCGCAGCGCGAAACGATTCGGCCACGGACGGCACGTTCTTCACAGTGCTAACGGCGAGCTATTTATATACACCATTTGCCGGTCGCTGTACTCAGAGATCTGTGTTACAGCATGTTTTCGTTATCACGAGCGAGATGGCGCGAAGGGCTCGAAGAGTGCGCTGAAAGGTCGTCGCCGTTGCGTCGTGCGCCCGCGTCTACAGGGCGTGGACTCTTGTGCGTGTGCTTATCTCGTGATCGCGGTGGTTTGTACGTCTCGCGTTCAGAGCACGAAGGTCACTTGGCTCACAGCAGCGGCCGCTTTTGCGAAAGGAGCGCGGTGCTCACGCAGAAATAAGTTACCAATGTGACAGTTAGATCGCTCTCATCCTGTGCATGTTCGTTCCGTGCGTCCTTTCTGCTTGAGCAGCGCGTTGCAAGTTTCGAGCTGCTTGCTGTTCTTCGCGTGACAATACAATTTGTTGCTGTAGCATTCATTCCTTCGCTCTTGGGGCGAAAGAATGCGCAACAAACGCTCAACTACGTCTGTGAAGACACGTTTCACTTTCGTAATATACCGATTCCTATGATAGAGGGATCAGCCATGTTTTTGTTTCTGTCTCACCTGTTGGCGTCCATTTTATTAATGTCATATCCTGAACGGAAGTACTGTAACGGATCCCGGCATAAAACACTTTCGTGTTAAAAACGTGCATTTGGCTGTTGAGCACTCTATTTATTGGCTGTTGAGCAGGCTAGTTATTGCGCTGAGTGTTAATCTGCTTTCATCATTTTTGTGTGCTCTGAGTCATCAGGACTAACTGCGTATAAATGACTTCACTCGAAGAAAATATGTCAGTTGCTAGTACAGCGCATCGTTCTGTGTTTTTCTACTCCTGTGATGAGTGTGGTGCGACAGTGCGGTGTTGTCGGTGCGGTGTTGTCGGTGTGGTGTTCTCGGTGCGGTGTTGTGACGGTGACGCGAGTGGTGCAAACGCGGTGATGTGATGCGACAACGGCAGCACACAACGGACACGTGCATCACAAAAAGAAGGAAGACGTTGACGGGGCACAGCACGTGGTGAGCGAACGAGGGAAATCGGATGAGAGCCAATGAGAAGGTGGCACGGAGACGGGGAAGAAGACGACGACGGACTGGAACGCGAGGCAGTGAGACCCGGAGAAGTCAGAGGGACACGACGCTGGTGCATATAACTTTTTTTTAGGGGCGTAGCTCCTCTTAGTCTAACCTTATCCCATGTCAGGCGTAACCGCGGCTGTATCTCCCGAACAGTAAAATAGACGGCGCTGTCCCATAGAGATGCATGCAAACTGCAGTTGGGTGACGATATACTAGATGGCGCTGTCCCATAGAGATAGAAAAAAATTTAAAAATAAAAAATAGAAGAAATAAAAAATAAAAATAAGAAATAAAACTAAAAATAAAAAATAAAAAACATAAAGAATAAAATAATAAAAACTAATAAAAAATTTTAAGGAATAGAACAAGAAAACAAAGAAGGAAAAACGGAAAAAGGAAAAATAATCAAAGCGGCGTATCGCTTTGATTACTGGTGGCGACACCACTGAAACATTTCTGGTGTATACATGATTGCTTCAGGAGCTTCGCCCAAACTCTTCATCATTTCTTTCTCTATGGCTGGGGTCAGGGTCCGTGCTGTAGGCTTGCGGAGCCGAGTACGAAGGGCCCGACAGCGTCGAAGGGTCTGCGGAATGAGGCACTCGTGGTTCCTACTGCCGGTTGCTTACCCCGACTCGAGCTCAAGGGGCTGCTGCCAGCGTCCTTGCGACGTACGTGGTCAAGGAGGTCTCCGGCCTGCTGTGTCAAAAGACGCCTCCGTCAGCGACTTCTGAGCCTTCCTGCCTCCTCGTCCCGCCCCAGAAGTGCCAAGCGCAGCCACGACTCAACGTGTCAGCGACGACTCCGCCGCCCCAGCCACCACAAGTGACGCTACAACCGGTTATTTTTTTTTTGGTAACGTTCTACGGAAGTTTCATGATCTTATTGCCCGGTCGCAATATCGCTAGCGTAGACTTAGCTTGACTATTTGTTTCGGTTGCTTGTGTTTTTTCCTTCTCTTTTTCCGTATTTGATAAAGTTACATTTTTGTGCGTGTGTTTGAAAATGGCTCCACCCTTTCTCCTGGTCAGACGCCTTGCCCCAATTGAAACAAACGACCAAACAGTAAACCTGCATAACAACTCTGTGTAGTCGTAATAATCGCAGTTTTCCGCGTCAAGAATCAAAACCAACTCGTCCAACTTTTTATATTTTCGAAACGTTAGCGCGCAACTTTAAGTTTTGCACATGCTCTGGCGGAAGTGTCGTCTGTACGTGTCTTCAGATGCCAGCACGAGCAATACTGTGCCGTTGGCGGGAATTAGATTATGTGCACCGTACGTAAAGTGTCCTTGAGAAAGTGGCGGTACATATGTTGCAGCCGAACGTCATAAGTGCTGATCATCACGCAACTACACCTTTGAGCGTCGCATTTCCGCAAGGCCTCGCATTCCCACAAACACGAAAGCAGTGAGAACGCCTGTGTGCGTATTTAGAGGGCAGAGCGAGCAATACAACAGTGTGTGCGAGAATCGCAACGACTGCAAGGCATGGACACTAATCTTGACAACAGGTGGGTGTTTTGAGTGCGTCGCCGTCATAAAATAAGTGCACGGGGTCATCCTCAACACAAGCATTGCACATAGCATACGCGCACATCGGAGGATGAGCCGACAATGGATTCGTTACTGAATGCTACACAGAAAGCAACTACAAGGTCGATGACAACAACACCATCACAATGACTATGCACGCATATTATACGCAGCTTAAGACATTTCCCTGCCACCAAGTGCCCTACACATCAGCCCTGAACATACTTATAGAATAAAGCTCTCAAATGCTGTCGGCGGCACCACGCCATTACGCTCGTAAAACCAGTTCAAGCAGCTGTTATAGCCTCAGAGTTAGCAATTCCAAGGCACACGCCTGACGCCTAAATACATATGTACTAAACAACATACTGTACTACATGTCTGCAGTGATTACACTAATTGTCTATTGTATCCGTCAATTTACATAAAGCAAACCCTTCTTGCCCACTCTCCCAAGGACCATTTATGTTTCTCTTCGTTTTGAAGCGCTACGTATTCGGCATTTCGTTAAATATTTGAAGCTCGTCGTTTTAAAATCTTTGGGCTCAACTCGAGCCGAGAACATTGCTACACGAACTCTTCAAGTATTACGCTCCGTACTTGAGGATGCTGTCTTGTGTTCGCACACTTTTTTTAGATACAACATAAAAATACGTGGAAGTAAGATGATTGAAATATAGTGAACACGGGGCGTAGATGGAACCGACGTTTCGACAGGCGGGCTTGTCTTCTCAGGGCTGCGACTGCAGCCCTGAAGAAGAGAAGTCGCTTGTCGAAACATCGGCTCGAGCGACACCCCGTGTTCACGAATTCTTCATCTCTTCAAGCTTTCATCTACACCTGAACTTCGGCCTTATTTGAGATATAGTGGTGACATACCTGACTAGCACGTGCCATGTTCACTGAACCCTTTGTCAATATTTCGCTATCCTATTGCCTTTGTGTTTATATCTCTTGTTTTTGTGCCAGTAATAACTTGATAAACCTGCAGTGAAGTTACACGCTGGCGCGATGTGTTCGAAGACTTTCTTAGCGAAAGAACATTGCTTTCATCGTTCTATCTACTATCTATCTATCTATCTACTATCTATCTATCTATCTATCTATCTATCTATCTATCCTATCTATCTATCTATCTGATCTAGTCTATCTATCTATCTATCTATCGTATCTATCTACTATCTATCTATCTATCTATTATCTGCCTGCCCTGCCCTGCCCTGCCTGTCTGTCTGTCTGTCTGTCTGTCTGTCTGTCTGTCTGTCGTCTGTCTGTCTAGCCGCTTACATCGAGGTGCTCTCATGGCCATCTCCCTTAAACTTTCGCATATACCAATTTGGATAACCAACATGACTGGCCTATGGTGCATAGCCGCATGCACTGGCCGCGGGGTATGCACAACAGTAATTGACAGTCTATGTCAACGCAGGAACAACGAAAATAGACTTGGAATCTTCATCAGACACTTTTTGCCGGTTAAATCAGAGAAAAACATAACGTTTGATATTGTTGCTATTGTAATATGATCCACAAACTCGTGAGGCTCGTTCACACCTGCGACTGCACTGGTGGCCGCGCGAGCATTTGCGATTGGCTACCGAAAAGGGACTAAACGCGCCCGCCGTTCACACTTGCGCGCGACCTATACCCGGCACCACCCAGAATTCCCATCGCTCATATATGGCTCGCATTGTCATGCCTCGTAAAATAAGCCGACGTCTGTTCCTGCGCATGTGATTGGTCCAGAGGTTTGCGACTACCGTCGCACACCTCTGGACCAATCGCTCGCTGCTTTCTGCAACCATGTTCGGACTTAACAAACGGAACTGTTTCAAGCGTTCAGCGGCAGTGGCTACTGCCACGCGAAAATAACCTGTACCTAAAAGCCGCGTAACCAGTTCGTTAAAGGCTGGCACTCATTTTGTGCTCACACGACTTAATGAGAGAAGACTTAAGCATGACATGGCTATACCGTTTTTTACAATGTTGGAATGTTCGACGAGAAGTTTAGCAGCGGTTTATAGGATCTAGAGGAATATTGCCAGCTGTTAGTCGGCGTTTGGGTTGTCTTGACTTCTCTCTTGCGTTCGTTTTTGCACGTCCGGTCTCTTTAACATGAAGCGAAAGAGTCGCTCTGCTACAAAGCCACCATTTTCGACCATTCGCTTTGCGACTAGCTCGGTCGCGCGCGAACGGTGCTAGTCGGAGGTGTGACACGAGCCTGTAGATGCGTATAGTGCTATGGTGATTGAAACGGATTACACGGAGCGCATGACTGCTGGCGGTGAGGGTGACGGCAAGGGCGATAGCGTTCGTGACAATGTGACTGCATCGGGTAGACAGCCGTTCAGTCTGTGTGGTTCTTGGAGGCACCGCGGATGCGCTTCTTGCCATGACTTCCAAATACCGCGCTCACGTGCCGGGCCGCGGCAAGGAGTTGGAGCTGGCGGGCGCGTGGTACGAAGGGTTGCAGCGTTCCGCCGGCACCCTGCATCTGCATGCTATTAAGGACCATGGTATTGTGAGCGAAAATCACCTGTGTCTCTTCTGATCATGAGGACGTTTGCTGAAAGCAAATACGTTTACTGTGAGAACTGTTCAAATATTTCCTCCTATTTGATTCAAGCACATTACTTCTATGAGGGGAACGTTCCATGACTTTAGTTTGAGATAGGTGGCGGTAAAAGTCTGGCCGGGTCGGTGGTCCACACCTAAAATTATTGCAGTGCATCTGTGAGATGTCCTGTAGTGGTGGCGTTTGCACGACATGTTTGTATTTTCTAACTTAGAAAAACTCCATTTTTAGTAACGAACTCTCCCAGGTGCTGTTTTTGCCATTGAACACTAACTTTTGCCCTGAGTGTCTTCTTTAAGCTCCCTCTTATAATCATTCTTCCATAGTTAAAGCCCCCAACATCTTACTTTCTCGTTCGTGCTCGATGCTCATTCTCAGCTTTGAGTGAAACGAAAATCAGGTCTTTACAAGACTTGCATAATCCACAACCCACGGCTGCAGCAGTGTATAAATATGTGCTATACGCCTTGAATTTTTTGGTGCAAATGCAACTTTGGCCAAAGAGGACCATGGCTCATGATATGTTTCTGCACACAAGGGACACATGAGACGTATTTTTCAAGTTTTCCCCAGCATATGCAGACATGCCGAGCAGCAGGCGAAAGGAAGCTTGTACCCGTTGCATCACTGGTGGGCACCCAGCAGCCCACTGGGATCGAACCTCGCACCATCCACATAAAAGACAGATGCTTAACTCACTAACCACTGCTGCATAGCATAAAATCATACTAGTAGTACAGTGAAAATTTGCTGCAGATATGTGTAACATTTATGCTGGACTGGCGATTTTTTAAGGAGCAATATCTGTATAAACTACATTTATCGACAGCCTTGAGACACCAAATTTCAACATTTGAGACCGGCATAACTTCTTCAATGTATTTTGGAAATTACTACGAATCTAGTACAATCTTATGAGTAACTTCATTAATGCATATTTAGCATTGTTTTCTCTCCTGCTTTTGTACAGGGCGCTTTTTAGTATTAACGCCAGACCATGGAAGCAAGGATAAGAAACAAGCAAGGAATGAAGTCCAAATCTTTCAGTTTGACAAAAAACATCATGG
>NC_051180.1:189539512-189559511 GCF_013339695.2 Rhipicephalus sanguineus
AAAATTACTACCTTTCGAGACAAAGCCTGGTAAAATCTCAGTGAAGAAAAGTCAAGCACTCACCACACCCTGCAGCCATGATCTCGGCGGAGACGATCCCGATGCTGGCACGAGCTTGTTGCGACTTGTCGTGAGCAGAATCCCGTCGCTGCCATCCAGTTGTTACGAGCGGGTATTTGGATCCATCCCACCGCTGCCATCCAGTTGTTACGAGCGGCGACGTTGGCCGACGCGGACTCGTGGGGTAGCGTGGAGCTGAGCGGCAGGAGTCGTACCGCAGGCCCAGGGATGTCCAGAACAGCAGGAAGCCGAGGCAGAGAGACTGGCGTTGAGGAAACTTAACAGACGTTTATTTACAACATCATAGAGGACAGGATCGTCAGAGCGACATCTAGTCCGATCGATCCGACCCGAGCAGACGCTCTGCTGCTCCTTAAATACGCTTCAATACAAAGACAGGGAAACTCCTTATGCGGCAAATGTCCAATCACAAACGTGCATGCCTTTGAAGCTGCATAACTATAGCTCCTTATGCGGCAAATGTCCAATCACAAACGTGCATGCCTTTGAAGCTACATAACTATAGCTCCTTATGCGGCAAATGTCCAATCACAAACGTGCATGCCGTTGGAGGGTCCGTCTCTTCGGCACATAGGTCACCGCCCCAGGATGGCACTCCAGAGACCACTGCCCTTTCACTCTTCACGTCCGACCAGTTCGGAAGGGGGGGGGGGACAATGCCACCTCGGGGAACTGGTAATCCTTTTACGAACAAAGGCACCAGCCTTAGCCAAAAGCACACTCGATGCAAATACGCGTCCCACGGAGGGGTCCCGCGTGTAGCAGCCAGCTCCCCACCGAAGCGCTCAGTTCAGGGAAAGACAGCAGGTGTAGGTGTCTAATCCGTTCTCCGAACTGGGGGGGGGGGGGGGGGGAGTCCAAGAAGCAGGAAAACTCGTTTGGAGACAGCTGGCCCAGGACCCTCGCATTTGCTTTGTAACACCGCCCGCAAAAGAGAACTGTCTCAACAATAGGCTGTAACTTCCTTCGGGTCTCTCTTATTTGAATTTGCCTGCCATGGTCCAGTTGATCAACAACACTGGGCGCACATCCTGAGAAGGTTTGAAGAAAACTATGGGCTACCAGATGAGCGTCAATGTGATAGGCCTATTTAGTGACTTCATGTGCACCGAAGACTTCGAGGGCGTGCTTCCACTTTTGAAGTGGCTTGGATACGAGGGCCCTAGTGCGCGCATGTTGGCCCTTGCCAATCTCACTTCTGCTAAAAAGGACACACACTCGGCAAGACGCACCCTTTTGAAGCGCTGAGTAGCTAAGCTATCGGTACCTGTCCAGCCAAGCCACGCAAACCTTCGTTTCTGCTTAAAAGCGTTCATAGACTTAAACATATAGCATGGCGGAGGAATCCAAGGAGAAGCTAGCAGTTGATGTTTTGTGTCATCATCCACCTTTGAGCCATCTGTGTACAGCCCGATATCAAACCTGCTTCTGCTAACATTTTGAGGGTCAGAAAAAGATAAATAATTAAATAAATGATCATCAGGCTGAAGCCCAATAAATCCCACCACCCGGGTGACGCCGCTGGTTGGTGGTGTATGAGAGCACGAAAAATTTCGGGGGGGGGGGGGGGGCTTCAGCCCCCCCCCCCCTGGCTACGCCCCTGCTGGGCTTGTGCGAATATCAAATTTTAGGTTCGAAGCAAATAGTGATTCGGTCGAATAATTTCGAATTCGAATAGTACATATCACATATTATAAAGGAAAATGAGCATATTTGTCATGACGTAGCTAACCTGCAAATATGTATTAAAATTGTAACAAGGCATGCGCAAATGTCGTTCTTTTTGGTTCAAAGGGAAGTGGAGGCAACTTTGAATAATAGCAGGATTGACTTTCGGTAGGTCTACTCGCATTCGAATGCGAGTGATAACAGAGGGTTGTAGGCTAGTCAAGCTGTCCGGGGACAGCTTTTTTCTACCATCCCCCCATCTGTATCTCACAAAGATAGCAAATAAACTTATTATTATTATTATATTATTATTATTATTATTATTATTATTATTATTATTATTATTATTATTATTATTATTATTAAAATATGTTACGTTTAAAATTTACTATACTTAGAGCATACAAACCGCTATAACAAGCTTTTAAACTTAAAAAAAAAAATGATGAATCGATGTGAGGGTAATATATTCATTTAACCTTGCAGTGGGGCTTCGCGACAGTGCAGATTTCCCCTGGATAGGTGTATTCACGGTATAGCACCCCTCCACTGCAGTGAAACCACATTTACGGGGGTTTTCCTGCGGTTGATATGTGTCTATAAAGAGTCCGACGCAATGTCATGCGGTCGGGGAAAACAAAAAGAAAAACGCCGAGCAAGGCAAAATGCACAAAAGTGTTTAATAAGACGCCTTGTTCACATTGACAGCAAACGGCTTAGTACGCTCTTCTTAAAGGCGGTGCATTTTCGACCATATTGAGATAATGCCGTTTTCAAATAGTATTAACAGTCATGTAACAGCAAGGGCGGCTCATTTTGCTGAGAGACTAGTCAATAATTTTACATAAGCAATGAACGATGACTCGAAACCGAAACAGGGAGCTAAGCTGGGTATGCGATGACGTCACGAAGTGCGCTACACGGCTGGCCAGGGTGTAAACATAGCACACGCGCTTCTTCTATCACGCGAAAAGCAAGCTGGCGATGTCATCGACGCGGAATCAATGGCCACGAGGAGTTACGGAGTCGCCCTCTATCGAATGCGCCTCGATTGCGTGCTAGGTAGGATACCGCCAGCGCGCTCCCCATAGGTTTTGCTGTCGGCGCTCTATAAAAACACCTCGCGGAAGCCCTCCAGGGCATTTCTGTAAGTACTATCGAAAGGAACTGTGTTCTTTACTGTCGAAATAATAATTTTCGACAAACTGGAAGCACAATATAGTCTACAGTCGCTGTCTCTTTGCAGAAAACCGAGCACCCGCTTCACGCGGTCACCGCGTTGGACACCCCTGAACCGGCCTCTTGCGTGAAAGGTAGTCACTCGCTGAGTGCAAACTACGTGAAATACCTCGTTAGAGTACACTGCCTGTATAAGCAAACGGAGCATAACAGAAAGAAACGTGAAGCCAGCGATCGCACGGGTTCGCGACGACTGACGGTGCCTCTGCATGTATGTTCGTACTGATGGTTTCGCTTTTGCTACCAGCGCGTTTGGCACCGCGCTGTGAACTTTAGGCCGCAAAATATGAGAATTCGTGAGTTCACAAACTACTGTTACGCGGACGCTATCAGAGCAGTTCCAAAACAATTTCTTTACAACTACGGCTTCGGTGCGCATGACAACTTTGTCATGTGCCGTCCCGACGATTGTGTTTTTTTGGTCTAAATTCGTGTACGTTTCAATGTCATTTGACAAGTTGTCTCGCACTGCGTATTGATCGGTGTTCTCAGCGGGCAAATGCCGCTGCTTCTGTTTCTTTATTCAGTGCATTCGTTTCGTTTGGTGCTCACACAAAACGTGAGCAAATGCGACGCCTTCTTTTAATGCTGCTTAATTATGGATCCCTTTGCATTCCAGTGAACTTGCCGCTCTCTGTCATCAACAAATTCATAGACCAAAGCTTCACCACTTCGAGATTGCTAGTGGAGAAGCAGTCTACGAGACCGAGCATGTAGTAGCATGCAACGCCAAGCAAAAGAAAGAAAATACGGTAACGTTTGCCGAACTTGTTCTGCAAACGTTGGCTGTGAGCTAAGACCCACATGAACTTGAAATAGCGGTGAATAAAATGGAAGTTATTGCAGCAACCAGCAGCCGCAAAATAGGATAGTAATTATTTGCTGACTACCCCAGCAATTTTGGCAGCAGTGTCGTGTCTAACGCCAACAGGGTGGCATCTTTCCCACGTAAATAAATGAGGCTCCAAGAAGATACATGGCGTTGGAGAGGCCCAACGTGAGTTTGAGAGTGGCACAAATAAATTTGGGCTTTTTAGCACATTGTGTTTTTGTCAGAGGAACGCAAGGTCGACTGAAAAAATGTCATTGCCAACATAAACGCAGCACACAGCCGCAGCATTTGACTCGCTAGTCCACCAGCAAATGTCGCGTAGCTTATGAAGGAGAAAGCCTTAGATGCCTCTTCAAACGGGAAGATTGACCGTCGGCGGCGTCAAGACGAGTGACGCAAAAAATAATCGTCACGTGATGACGTCACCACATGACGTCATAATGACGTCACAGATCTCCTAAATTTGTAACTTCATTATGACATCACCATGATGTGACATAACCTGATGTCACATGATGATGTATTCACACAACATGGTCCCTTTGCATTGTCCCCTTGATCGGTGGGCTAATCACGGAGGCAATGCAAAACTTATGTAGCTTATGAAGGCGAAAGCCCTAGATGCCTCATCAAATGGGAACATTGCCCGTCGGCGTCCCGCGTCGACGGCGTCAACACGAGTGATGCAAAAAATAATCGTCACGTGATGGCGTCACCATATGACGTAATCATGACCTCACTGATCGCCAAAATATGTAGCGTCAATATGACGTCACATAACGTGACGTCACATGATGACGTATGGTTCACACGTCATGGTCGCTATGCATTGCCTCCGTGATCGGTCACGGAGGCCGTGCAAAACAGCGTTAGGTGCTTTTGGAGGGGGGCGCGGGAGAATCAGTACAACTAGCCACCGTGCTGCAGTCTCCCGATGTCTCACCGGAGCTGCCTATTGCTGATGTCATCCGAGAAGAGATCAGGCAGGCCATGCGGGAGCCGCAGAGTGATGCACCACCGACACGACGCACGGTGACGTACTCTGAGGTGCTCAGGCGACCTGCTGTCCACTGTGCGCCGATCGAGACGCCGAGTACCTACGTACAAAAGACACGCAGTTCGACCCATGTGGTAGAAGCGGCACGCAGTGCACCTCTTGTGGCAGAGAAAAGGCCCCGGAAAAGCGATGTATGACGAGAACGTCGACCTCTGTGCTTCCACTGTGGAGAGGCTGGTCACCTGTACTGATTTTGCCGACACCGTCAAGCTGGTCTTAGGGGTTTTGCCATCAGCGCAACGTGTCCGCGAAACTGCGAAATAACGTCCGACATCCAATAGTACCTATGCTCGCGTGAGATCTTAGACCTGCCTCGTCGTCCTCAACCGTGCTCACCATCCCCTATTCGCCACCGCTCGCCCAGCTCAAAAACCGGGAAACTGAAGAGGACGACCTGTGGAGGCGAGCCCGCTGGAGATCGGATATGTGAAGATCCTCCATTGCGACACCAGCATGACGACGACGACTGTTTCCAGGTAAAGAAGCGCAGTAGCGAGAAAATAGGTTCAGACCTGCTGTTGGTTATTGACAGACTAGAGCTCAATGCTTTAATCGATATCGGTGCGGATTATTCTGTGATAAGGTATGGATTAGCGAAGAAACTAAAGTTTTGACCGAATGGGATGGACCTCAAGTACGTACGGCAGGCGGTCACCTTATAACGCCTCTCGGCAGATGCACCGCAAGAGTTTGGATACGGGACTTCACTTACGTCGGTGACCTTGTCGTCCTACCCATGTGTTCGAGGGAAGTTATACCGGGAATGGATTTCCTACAAGCTGATGGTGCTACTATCAACTTACAGAGGTCAAACGTGTCATTTTCCACGGAACAGGTTATAAAGGTATAGTAGAAGCAGGCGAGGGATACACCACTTCACTGCGCGTCGTCGATGATGTGACTGTACCGCCACTCAGCAGCGTAATGGTTCTCGTCAAGAAGGAGACATTTAACGACGCGAAAGTGTGGCTGACAGCAACATGGATGTTTTCCGGAAAAGAGGCGTTCGTGTGGCACGAGGAATTATTCAGCTGCGAAACGGGTGCGCATAGTGTTGCGATCGGGGTTTAGATCCGTCCTACCGTTGCAACCAGTTGTCGCGACGTTCGGGCTGCGTCGTACCCGGACTCCATTTGGTAGCGTAGTCGAGTCTCCGGGCTGAGGAACTGATGCTAGCAAGTTGGGAAAACGAAAACAAAGATGTTTACTGGCACTTTCTGTGCACTCAGTTGCATAGTGAAAAGATAAGAGTTCAGCGACGAGCGAACTGGATGAGCCTGTAACCGAGGGCTCAGAGCCCTTTTTCTCACTCAGCACCGTCGTTTTAACCCCTCAGGCTGGCTCCTCCTTCTTGATGACAACCAATCACACACACACGACACCACCCACCATGGTGCCAGCCAATAACACTGTCGCTGAGGGGTTGTTGCACTCACTGAAACAACAAAGGTCCTGCGGTCAACGACACGCTTGTAGGTGGGGGTCAGCCGGGAGAACAGGAACGTCCTTGTCTTTTCGCGCTCACATCCAAGAACCATGACAGACCAACAAGCCCGCATCGCTACCCTCGGGAGAACAGGTTATTTGGGCAAGTTCATCTGCCTCTCTCCAGATGGGCAGGAAAGGGTTTGGGGCGACTTAGCCCTTTCAGCCCTGGATTTTTAATTAAAGACGATAGTCTTTTTTGGGATACTTAAACGGAGAAATTTTGGTTTGTCTGTCTTTCTGTTTGTCGGCACGTCACTCGCGAGATTCAGCCACTCGGCCAAAGTTGAACCACTTGCCCAAGGGCCAGCCATCTTGAACGGCTGACTAGGTTCATACTTGTGTACATTGTCGATCAAAAAGCAAACATTACGCATATCTGAGGCGCAACATCACTAGGTAAGTATTAGGTGGTGTGTTCCTTTAATAGAGAATGCGTACATACGTAATTCTAAAGACTCAAGCTTCTTAAGCTGCGCTGAAAATGCGACTGCGCTTAAACTTGCCTTCCTCCGTGCCCTCTGCACGAGCTCATTGTTGTGTTTCGGTTTCGGTTCTGTATTTCACTGTACGAATGCCATGGAGCGCCGCTCTGGCATTCCTGTTTTACCCAGGCGACGTGTAAATAAAAGAGTGTGTGGAGAGTACTCGTTGAGTGCGGACGTTTCTTCTGCTTCAGCGCTTCGCGCCAAACCGCGTGTTCGGGCTGGCTGGCGTCCCTGCCGGTCGCGTTGGTCACCGCCGGTCTTCGCCTGCTGCTGTGCCGGGACTACCAGCCCGCAACACAGCACTCATGTTTCCCGACGTATTGCCAGATGGCGTCCATATCTCACGCAGCGCGTCTCCTATCGTCTTTAGACGACATTTGCAGCGACGCACGCAGATACGCGGCCAATTTTTTTGGTCGGGGACTTTTTTTGTGCTTGTTTTCCTAATATTTATGATCTCAGAAGACCACAAACGAAAAATTGAGGTAGCGGTGCAAGTAATAATGGATTAACAGACATGGCATCAAATTAGGTCATCAGAGCTCAGCGGTCGTGAAATGAGAAAAATTGCCTCTTTTTTACTGCTATTCACTAGAGTAGAGAGAATGTGAACCACGTCTCATTTTTTAGTGTGATACTCATTGGAACAGCTTCGGTACGTCGACCCGAAAATTGCGCTAAGCCGCCTCAGCTGACCCGCCTCGGCGTCAGCCATGACTTCGGTCAAGTTTCTTCGTCTTTGTGGCTTCCACCTCCGCAAGCATGTCACCATTTTGGTGTCAATCGCAGTGGGGGTCATTGAAGAAATATTCCCCCAATAATGAGCAGTTTTGGTTTCATTTCCGCAGTACTAGGGGAAGTTTTGTGCGATGGTGTCAATTGACACCGCCAGGGCCGAAAGGGTTAATGACTCCTGTCAAAACATACAGGACAGGTCGTCACGGAACGCGTTCGAGACTTCCCATTGTCGGTCGCTTCTCGTCCCGGGGAGTCCATTTCTAGGGTGGTTGCAGGTGTTCTAGCAGTGTGAGAAAGCATCGCCCGTCCATTCCCATAGGTAACGCGTCGCCACCGACGATCAGTCATAACAGCAGATAGCCTCCTCACAAATTTCGGGAACGAATTCCAGCACATCGCGAAGGGAACAACCAAAGCCTCTATCCATGAGTTTTATTTATTTTTTATTTACAGATTACCTACATCGCCATATAGGCGTTACGTAGGGGGGGAACAAAAACATAACCAGAACAAAGGAACGCTTGCAGAGATATATACACACATATAGAAATATCAATATAGCGCTATCAGGAGTAACACGAGTATGGATCACCAATTACAATTTCGAGACACGTATTACATACATTTGTTATTGCAAGAACAATTTCACATGGAAAAAAAAATAAATCATCTGTTATATTTACTAAGTCGTCTGTTAAACTGTACCAATCTCTTATTGTTTTAGGAATCTCTTATTGTTTTTTTTTTTTCTGTGCAACGACAGAAATAGGTGGTCTCGAGACAACGTCAACAGATACGAAAATAACATCCGACGTCTGTGACATAATGTCTGGCAATCCCAACCTTTCAGAGATTGAACGGCGACAGTTATACGACCTCGTACGGGAATTCGGCAGCTGCTTCTCCAATAGCTCCAATAGAATCCAATAGAATCAAAACAGACGAGACAACCAAGCCGGCATGCCAGCATCCATATCGGGTTTCGCCAAATGAAAGGAAGATAAGCAAGAACCAGGTACGATCAAATGTGCTTGAAGATGATGTTATTTAGCCTTCCAACAGTTCGTGGGCATCTCCCGTGGTGCTTGTCAGGAAGAACAACACGCTAGGGTTTTGTATCGACTACCGGAAATTGAATACTGTGACTAAACGGGACCCCTTCTACGCATCGAAGACACGCTAGATTGGCTTCGGTGTGCAAAGTTTTAGAGCGCAGCTCTTAGGCGCCATTTGCAAAAATACCCTATACAGCTAGGCGTCATGACGGGCAAGGAATTGCGTAGTATAACGTGGCAGAAGAGTAAAATAATAATCAGTCATCACACAATGCTAATTGCGCAACGAGCGTGTGATTTAATGCTTCCCACCCACTGCAAAGTACTGAGCCATAGTTCTTCATCGTCGATAGCCACGTGCAACGTCAACAATGTGCACATAAGACCTTACAGATGTGTAGCGGGTAACCCCGCTTATCCGCAGAAAGATGAATAATGCGTGGGGGGGGGGGGGGGGGGTGCTGTCCTACTTTCCTGTCCTACCCATCTGGACGATTGGAAAGCTGGAGCCTCAGCCTGCAGGAATATGACATAACCGTGGTACCTGGAAGGAAGCATACCGATGCCGAGTGCTTGTCACGGGCGCCTGCAGACACAGTACTATGAGAAGATGACTTTCCGTTCGTAGGCATTGTCGAGGCTACTCAAATAGCCGAATGTCAACGCGCAGACGAAGAATTGCTCCCGCTCAATAAATACCTGGGAGTCAACGTACGAATACCCCGCATATTTTCTCGAAGCCTCAAATCGTTCTGCCTCCGAGTAAATGTTCTCTACAAGAGAAACTTTAAGCCGAATCGTGAGAAGTTCTTGCTGCATGTCGTTCCTGCAACTATATGCGGCAAGAAATACTACGAGCGTGCCGCGATGAACCCACGTCTGCAAATTTGCGCGTGAGTCGAACGTTTGCTAAAAGCAGTCCGCATTACTGTGGGCCCAAGCTGTTAGCTTCAGTACAGCACTATCTTAAGACATGCCGCGACTGTCAGAGACGAAAAACATCATGTATTAAACATGCGGTCCTTCTACAACCTATAGATCCACTGAAAGCGCCGTTCCAACAAGTTGGAATGGACCTCCTTGGACCCTTCCCGACCTCATCACTCGGCATGAAATGGATCTTTGTGGCGACGGATTACATAACCAGATACGCCGGAACAGACTCCTTGAACCGCGAACGGCGGCTGAACTTGCCAGGTTCTTTGTGCACAGCATAGTTCTCCGGCATGGCGCTCCAACCGTTGGGATCACTGATCGTGGAACGGCCTTCCTGGCAGAACTTAAGCGGTGCCTGCTGAACATGACTCGTACTGTTCACAGACAAACCACCGCCTATCCTCAAAGAAATGGTCTCAATGAACGGCTGAACAGAACTCTAGCCGACATGATCTCTATATGTATGTCGATGTTGAGCATACGTGGGACGAGTCGGCTACGAGTCGCGTGTGCAGCAAGCCCTTCCGCGACGAAGACTTTCGCTACGGCGTCGGGGCTGCGATGTTCGGCGAGTATCAGAAAGCGTGCACTGAGACGATCGTTCGCGCGAGCGCAGCTAATGGTGCTTTATCGCCCGTAGGATGGAAAAGGCGTTACCTTTTAACAGGTGCGATACCATCTCGGAACCTTTCCGTGCGGCCTCTTGATTGTCGGCCCCGTGCTCAGAGTCCACAAAATCGGCTGCAGATGTTATTGTTTAGATACGTTGGATGAACAAAGATCGCATTCCCCTAAGGTGACTGGAAGGCGAAAGCCTTCTTCTTCTCCCCCGCCCTCCTACAAAAGCTTTCTGCCCCGAACGTTGTTTTTCACTGCTTCCGGGATCGGTCCACCGATCACGGAGGCTGTACAAAGCGACCATGTGTGAATCATGGGACGTCACGTTATATGGCGTCATGGTGACGCCATAACACGTCACAAATGTTGGCGATCTGTACGTCATTATGGCGTCATATGGTGACGTCATTACGTGATGATCTTTTGCATTACTCGTGTTGGCGCCGCCGACGCAGGACGCTGACGGTCAATCTTCCCGTTTGATCAGGCATCTAACGCTTTCGTTTTCATAAACTACACGACGTTTGCTGGTGGATGTGCTATCCTCGTCAAATGAAACCCGAACAGCGGCAAGCCTTCGCAATGGTATGGTGCGCACCGTCCAGTTATCAATACGGACAGGCACACACATGCGCAGTGCGGCCAAACCGGATGCGCGCGCCTGTCAATGGTGATGACAGCACAGAGCGCACTATACAATTGCGAAGGCTTGCCGCTGTTCGGGTTTCATTTGACGAGGATAGTACATAGCGAGCGAGTCAAGTGCTGCGGTTGATGTGTGCTGCATTTATGTTGGCAACATGGTGTAAGAAAAATAACTTACGTGTTATTGGCTTAGAATAACAGAGAGCTGAGCTAGTTGGTAAGTATTCATTCTAAAAAGACAGGGCGTGCAAACATGGACACAAGAAAGAAGTCAGGACATCACGAACGCCGTTCGTGATGTCCTGACTTCTTTCTTGTGTCCATGTTTGCACGCCCTGTCTTTTTAGAGTGTTATTGGCCTCGAGATCTTGGAGTGGCGCCCTCTCGCGTGCGACGTCAGAGCGGGGACTCCGCTCTCAACCGCGCTGCAGCAGCCGCTGCTCCTGTATGCGGATCGTCTGCTTCAGGCGGGAACTTTGTCGAACGAACAGCCTTGCGACGGTCAACTAACGCCTACAACGAATGTTTTCGAGTGTAATCTTGAACTTGTTTTAGTTGCGGCCCAATCGACAGGGCCAAGAAATCCCCCGGATGGCCGACGAGTGCGCCGATGCCGCCGACCGCATTGCTGGTGAGAAAGTGAAACTATGTGTGAGTGTTTCTCGCTCGTTATCTTGTTTCCGCCGTACGATACTAATTATTTTGGGTGTCTCTCGATATTTCAGTAAGCGTGCCGTTCTCCAGCATCTACAAGTATGTAGATAAAGCTTGTGAAAGGTCGCGGTGCCTCATCGAGGGCGAGGCGGTGTACGACGCAGGCCACGTTGTTGAATGCACGGTCGAGGCCGTCACCGGAGATCGCATCACCGTCGCAGCTCTCGTCCTGCAAACAAGTGCGCAAGTGTCGCCTTGTTGAACACCCCCCTGCCGATGCCCATGATCGCAGTTTGTCCTGTAATGTTGCTTCAGTGAGAACGATATTACGTCGTAGTTCATATTAATACCGCACAGGGCCGTCTCATGGGTATTAGAACCTAAAAAGAGTTCATCGCTGATTATACCACTCGCAGGGCCACAGAGATTAACGTGGCAAAGGCAAGCTGGGTCTAGTTCCACGCCACGCATCCTAACGAAAATCTTAAAGAGCTCCGCTTTTAAAAAAGTGTCTACACTGCCTCAGGCGAAAACTTTTAGAGAATGTGCACTAAACAGCGGCAACAGGTTTCGCTTATGAATTTATATAAATGATAAGCAGTCCGCTAGGCGCGCGCTTACCTTCATAAGGAAAATACGCATGTACACCATCCAAATGCAGCCGTAGTCTCAGATATCCTGCGCCGCTCAGCTGAGCTCACGAGGCGCGCTTACGTGCGAGGCGATTCGGAGGCCGCGTCGCCGGCTCCTTGTCTAGGGGCCTTCGCGGCAGGTTGTGGGACGGCACCGCACCTGGTGTAAGTCGCCTATGCTTATAGCATGCGTGCAATAAACGGCTTAATTATTGGCGAGGCGCTTAAACACGGCCAGAAGCTTACCTAAGAGTGGCGCGTACGATGGGTAACAGAAGTCACTGTCCGCGAGGTGCTTGCTGCACACGGTCGATGAAGGCGTGGGGCGCATTCCCATTCTGAGCTTGACGATCCACTCCTTCTTCAGCTTCGGGTCCCTAGGGTAGTTGTGAAAGCTAACGCCTTTTTCACGAGCGGACGATGTACACTGAGACACAGAGCAGTACTTCACCATTGCGCAGCACTCGCCGCAGAGACAAGCGGCCGCAGTTCTATGAAACAAAGCGCTGTAGTTCTAAGTGAACATTAAAAGCAGTCCCACGGTTGTTCGAACAGCGTCAGTAACCACCACACGCAAGATAACCAATTGAACTGCTTTTTTGTTGAGATTTACCACAACGGTGGTTTCAAGACGGCGCTGGGCCTACGTAGCAGACGAAAGCGCGCGAATCCCTGCTCTGACGTCATACAGGCGCCGTTCGCAGCGCCGCCATCGGTCGCACACCAGGCCAATAGTAAACTAGAAGTGAACTAAACACGTAAGTGTTATAGTTCACTATAACACTATAGTTCACTATGATACTATAGTGAACTATAGTGAACTAGAAGTTCACTATGATGTTGACACTCTTTGCCCGCCGCGACGGCGACCGTGTCCAGATAATTTTTGGCTAGAGTGCATGCGCCGGCCCCAGTTTCGTGGGGGGGCGCTGCGACGTGGGGGCCTATAGAGTCACTGGAAAATTTCAGAGTACCGCAAAGGTAGGCTGCGCGCGGGCAACATTGGGCGGCGGCGGCCATTTCCCTTCCGAACCATACGGCGCGTTGGTAGCGTGTGTTGAGAAGTGACCGATCTTTTCGCCTCGATGCCATGTTACGCTCGGCGTAACTGCAATATTTGTGTGTGTCTTTCGTCAAAGGATATCAGAAGTGATTTCGAGTCATCGAGAGTCATGAATCGACTGCGCGGTAAGCAGTGTAGCTAATGAAACGTGCGGCGAATGTTGCCATGTGCTCGCGAACTCTCTTCGTGGCTTCATCGGTCTCTTTTCGTTTCACGGCCGGGTGTGTTCGCAAGGTGCGGACCTGTGTAGTTGCATTAGCGTAATGACCGTACGAGATGCTCTTTATTTCGACACTTGGTGAATGTTGACTGTTTGCGCTAGCTTTGCAGTCGGTGTTCAGGTTCACTTCATAGCGCATTCGAGAACATTATCGAACATCGAGAACATTCAGCATTGCCTTCGACTGATCGCTGACGCATATCTTACTTGCGCACCATGCTTGCTGTTCAGCTGGGTGTTATCTGTAATAGAAGTGGTGTGTGTACGGTAAGTGGAAGTTGTGCGGGAAGTATTTGTCTCGGTTCGGAACGCCAGCAGCCGAACGCACGGGCGAATCGGCGTGCGGTAGGCAAGGTGCATCTTATTTTGCGAATACGTTGTCTTTTCCTAACAGATACGTAGAAAATAGGCCATCAAAAATGATTGACGTCACTACTCAGTTGTTTCATTTCCTATTTTTTGTCTCCTTAATATTGCCAACGTTACAGTGCATTTGCAAATATTTTGCTGTGTTCCAACCAAGGAGGTTCTATAGCCTCCTTGGGTCCAACAAAGTTGTTTTTTTTTTTTCTGGCGTTGCTAGCGCGTAAACAGCTAGGGTTCGGTTTCTGCACTGCTTTTAATTTAAACTTTTATTTTTTCGTAATGCACTCTTGTTAAAGCTTCCTCGGCGCAGTGCTTTATGTTATTTTAATCAGAAATAGCACATCCCGAAAATTTTTAACGCGCATGCTTCTGCAACGCAGTATGTATACAGATCTAGGGCTCGCATAAAATCGATTCCCTCAATACGTCGGAGGATAAGCCGATCTTTTTTTTTCTTTTTTGCTGTGACCATTTCTCCCCCACTAAACAGTATTGTAAGGGTACGCTCGGCGCAATGCAGCATTAGCAACATTAAAAAAAAAATAAAATACGCTTAATAACATTGCTTTATACTAGGGGTGTGCGAATATGAAATTTTTCGAATACGAATCGAATACGAATATCCACCTTCGAATATCGAATCGAATATCGAATATCAAAGGAAAAATGCCTTCACAGTAACAATATTTCATTTAACATGTATCTATTTAAAAAAAAAAAAAGCATTAACAGCCTGACTGGCAACACAACATACACTGCTATCTCCAGAACACAATGTCCAGGCTAGCACAATGCACATCACAACACAAGCAAATATCACGGCAGAATGAAAGTAGTGACTACATGTTATCATGAAGAAATATGAGTTGCTCCACATGATCAGGCAGCAGGCGCTCCCTTGTAACAGAGACAACCTCTTCCCCCCCTGCCACTGAAAAGGCACGCTCGCTTGGAACAAAAGTGGCTGGTATAGGGAGGTACATGGGGCAAAGCTTTGCCAGACTGGGTTATCTGAAGGTGCCTACAGTCCGCCACCAGACACATGGGTCACTGTCCTTCAGAAGTGGTCCCGCATAGTGAACGAGTGGTAGTGGGGCACGTTGCGGCCGCTTAATATTGAAAATGTACGGTTACATGATCGCCAACAGCGCTGCACGTCGGAGATGCACCAGCAATAAATCATACGTATTGCGGCGCTCGTCGCAGGCAGATATCGTTCCTCCGTGTACTTACGATGTTTATCGCTCCTCTCGGCAACGTTTTTTGCGATACGAACGCAGCAGAAATGTGGAAGAGGGGTAATTTATGCATGATAATCGAATCGCATATTAGAATTTTTTGAATATTCGAAGTTATCGAATATTCGAAACTTTTCGAATACACGATTTTCGAATCGAATACGAATATTTCGAATGTAATATTCGACGAATATTCGAAACTTTCGAATATTCGCACACCCCTACTTTATACCAAGTTTATCAACAGAGTTCCACGCTTCAGTTTTGCGCAGTGGCAAATGATCATGCGACAATTGCCTTCAAGGTGTACAGTAAACAGTTATTATTTTAATAAGTCTTCGATTTCGCTCTCGTGCGTGACACGCTTATAACTCGAAATGCATGCACAATCTGTTCAACAGATCGAGATATAAACAGCCGAGCAAATAGGTATGTACTATGTAGTATGTAGTTTTCAATATCGTTGAACATAGCGAACCGAAAAGGTGAAGGATCCTGTTGCATAAGAGCTTTTCCAGCAAAGTTTGTGTAGTTCACTGCAGAAAGGAGTGGTCTTCGAGGGGGCGAATTCATTCCGCGGCCAACTGTGCAGCCACGTACAACGACGCTCTTTGACGTTAATGTTTCCCACACGGAATGCAAAAATATATGAAATTCCCGGAGTAGCTCACCAGCAACGTTCGATCACTGGTGAGCTACTCTCTGGCATCTGCATGACGCGTTTAAAAAGCGACGAAGTACTTCTACGTACCGTGGTATTGCTAAATGTCCGGCCGCGCTCTGCATTCAACGCGCCTGCACCCAAAGCGCTTGGAAGGGATATGGCGGCGAGAGGTCACGTGATGCGAGTAAGCCAATCGCGTCGGCGGCGGCGCGCGGAAAACAGATGCGATACTCTGAAATTTTTCTAGTGACTCTAGGGGCCTAAAGGGACCGAGCGCGACGAGGCGGACGCAATTTTTTTTTCTCCTGGTATTTTTCTTAACGCAAGCTAGCAACTATACTCCATCTCACAAGCTGGTTGCAGCACTGTGGAAGCTACGGGGCTGCTTGGCCAATCGGAAGAGCGAGCACTCCTCACGATGTACTCATCCGCGCTGCATCGTCTGCTCGGCGCCCCACAGCGTCTGCGCTTCTGCGTTGGCTAAGCGCACCAACCAACGCTCTTAGCGTTGAGCAGCCCCAGCAGAGCCGCGGAAAGAGCTGCAACACGCTTTGGGCAAGTAAAGCGAGCACAATGTAGTAGCCAATGCAGCTCTTAGCGTTGGGCAGCAACGGTAGCATCGGAAAAAAAAGGAAAGCTTGGCAGCACACGTCGACGCTGGTTTCTTGCGCCTCGAAATTATGATGTCGCCGTCCTGAGCTGTGTGGCCCGTTAGTTCTACACCGACGCTTGTGTTTGCATTACTTCTGCGTCCTGACGGTTCTACAGTTATGTATGCGTGTCTATTTTGCACTGATTCGAAGATTCATTTTCAAATTCTAGGATACGCGGGTTAGCAGGCGTGCCTGAACAAACAGCTAATCTCAATAATAAGGACAAAACGAACCTCATAATTGGTCCTCAGTGTGAGCTGACACAAAGCGATAGCCGCTTCCGTCGTTTATTTATTGCTGTCAGGACAGTGGGCAAATAGCAAACGTGAGTTCGGATCGAAGCGGACGGTCTCGTCTGCATGGGTGCTGCCGTGGTGATTCGTCATGCAATTACCGGCAGTTGCCGATACCATAATTAAATGCTTATGACCTACATGTGAATCGTGATTAGCGTATCACGTGATGCTGTGACGTAGCATGTGCCAAAAAAGGCGGTTTTCTTAACCGTCTCCCATTATAAAGCAATTAAAAACGGAACTATGTCTTGCTGCGCAAGCATGTGGTTTGTTTACACTTCGTAGCTTCCACCCTGCTGCAACCAGCTTGTGCGATGGAGTATTGGCCGCGAGATCGAGCGGAGTCGCCGCCTGGCGGCTACTGGCTGGAGCGCGCCTAGTGTGGATTGCTCCCTGCATCGTCTGCTAGCCACGTCCTGTTTGCATGTGCGCGTACGTCCTGCACGTTCTCAAAGGGCGGTTTGTTCCGTTATGTTAGCGCGACTTTAACTGCTCGTACGTATACCTAACATGGTGTACAGAAGCAAATGTTCTTGCTCGGCTGCATGCGCATTGTAATAAGATCAGTGAGTGCGACTTTCGAGAGGGTTGTGTATTGGTGTCGTACCCTTCGTTCGCCAGAATCATTTCAGTGTTGGTGGCGCTTTCTGGTTCAAGCACGTCGTAAAGTGCGCTTGGCATAGTCCCAAACATAAGGAGCATTAAATAGTGTGTGAATGCCGCGTTTTAGCGACTCGGTGGTAAACAAAAGCGAGGCTCATGCACTTTCGCGTTGTTGTTAAGTGTATAACTGCGGCACTGTAGTTCATGATGAGCTTTAGTTGTGCTTAAGATGTCCTTTTATTGTGCGGCGTGGTCCCACTACAGCGAAATATTTCTATCAAGTGAAGTCTCACACTTCGGTACTCAAACTGTCCCCTAAAAAAAAAGACAATGGAACGACACGGCAGTGATAAAACGGAGTTCCCGCGCGCAATTTTAACTTTAGGCGAAATTTATGTAGGAACACCCGTGTGCTTAGATTTAGGTACGCTTTGAAGAACCCAGATGTTCAAAATTAATCCCGACGGCGTTACATTTTTGTCGTATAATGTCACGCAAAACCTCATCCTTCTTTTTTACATTATCTTGAGCGTTTGTGTGAAGTTGTTATAAATTGATGGAAGGCAGCGGACATGATTAGTTCGAGAAAAAAAAAAACCCTTATTCCATAAAATAACCGGACCTTTGTTGCATCACTGCCGTGCACGTAATCAATCGATGAAAACTCTGTGCTAAACACGCTTACATGCGTATGCGTATTCGCGCGAACAGTGCTATTGAACTCATTGCACATGAATATGAGCTGGTATATAAGTGAACAAGAAGTAGACACTTAAGCAGTTCAGTCGTGCTACTGCAGTGCGTAGTATACAAAACACAAGCTAATCACTTACAGAGAAAACAACAAAAAAGTCATATAGTGCGTAAGCGCAGAGTGTCATCCAGGGCGAGCATCCCTTTCATCGGCAGTTTGAGCTTTTCTCACTAGTAATAGTAACGTTGGATGATCTTCGTGCATCGATTCAACAATGAAGAGCGTATATATTACCAGTAAGCTGCAATCAACGCATTTTATTCGCCGACAATTGGCTCAAACCGCTCACGACCAAGCGCCGCTGTGTGAATTTGTATACGCGCCTCCGGCCGCCTCTCCACACTAACGCGGCGACGGTGCTGCCACCTATAGGTCGATCTCGCGGCCAGTAGAGCTAGAAACGCATGCCGTGTTTTTCGCGACCGAAAAACGTCAAGTGCGGCGAACGCCGCAGCTGCCTCTACGGCACCATTTAAATTATTATTTTTCTTACAGAAAAATAATAGTTTTTCTTACACCGTGTTTCTAACGCTGCATTCTCACGTACGCAACGCCGTTACGGACGCTACGTACACAGCTCGTCGTCTATTCGCCGCGAGATCGGGCTACAGGTGGCAGCACCGTCGCCGCGCTAGTGTGGATAGGCGGTTGTCGGCGCATATACAAACGTGAACAAATTCGTTGTGAGCGATGTGACCCGATTTCCAGCAAACAAAATGCGTTGAATGCAGCATTCTGGTAATAATGTGCGCTCTTCATTCCCGAATTAATGCACGAAGCGCGCCGAATGTCACTATTACTTGTGAGAGAAGCGCATTCTGCCAACGAACGGGTTGCTCGCCTTCGACAACAGTCGGCGTTTTCGCAATGGATGACGTTTTCTTATTGTTTTATTTGTACATGTTTAGCTTGTGTTCCACCTACTACGCACTGCCGTAGCGCGACTGAATTAATTTACTTGTTCATTTGGCTACCCCCCAACAAAAAGAAAGCCCGTATTCCTGCACGACGAGTTCAAATAGCACTATGTGCACTGCGTACGTGCTCAAATATTCATCCGCATTTCTTATTCAGTTATTTATGAAATGTGGGACAGTTGATAGGTTTACTGAGGAAATGTACGTGGCTGACAGCGCTTTAGCGCTACGGAGATGTTTAACACGCACACGCTTGTTTTTATTCCAGTAACAGTGCACAAAGGTAACTGTACAGCACGGAAATTTCTTCGATTGATTACTAGCACGACAGTAATGGAACAAAGGTCCGGTTATTTCACGGGACCAAAGCACGTTTTTTCATACGAATAATGTCCGCCGCCTTCCGCAACACAAACAACGCAACACAAACGCTCAAGATAATGTAAAGAAAAAAAGATGTGGCTTTGCGTGAAATTACTACGACATAAATGTAAACTACGCCGTTTCGATTACTTTTGACCATCAGCGCTCTTTAACGCGCACCTTAATCTAAGTACACGGGTGTTTTTGTGTAAACTTCGCCACAATTAAATTGCGCAAGGCAACTCAGTTTTGCGATTTGCGTGTCATTTCATTTTCTGTTCTTTTAGGGGATAATTTAAGTACCGAAGTGTCACATGTGACTTAACAGAAATATTTTTCTCATGCGAGACCAGGACCGTACACAACTAAAACTCGTCGCGTAACGTATAAACAACACCTAACCACAACGCTCAAGTACATGCCAGCCGTTTTTTTTTTACCACCGCGCCGCTAAAAGGCTATATTCACGTGAGATTTAATACTTCTCATCTTTAGGGCAACGCCAAGTGCACTTTGCAATGCGCTTGAACCGCAGAGCGGCACCTACACTGATATGACTCTCGTGAACGGAGGGTATACGACGACCACACACGGCACTCTCGACAAGTGCACTCTCTGATCTTATTACAGTACATATACGGCCGCTCAAGGCCAAATGCTTCTTTACATCGTGTTAGGCATACGTACGAACGGCTGAAGTTGCACTAACGCAACGGAACAAACCGCCTTTTGAG
>NC_051180.1:189559611-189653220 GCF_013339695.2 Rhipicephalus sanguineus
CCAAAAATGAAAATAACCGGTGTGCAGCAAACACAGTGCTACACACTATTCTAACCTAATGTTTTTTGTTGTATTTTTAAGTTTCAGCACCCACACGCTAACAGAATCAGTACATCATGTAATGAAAAAAAAGAAAAGAAAAAAAAGCTTAACTGACTCTCACCCGTAAACAGGTGTGATCTCTACGCGCGAGCCGCTATCCCCCTGCTACGCCACCCGCACACCTGTCGTGACAGCTTCCTAATTTAGATAGAAGTGCTTACGCCGCTATCTAGATCATACTTATTATTGCGGGCATATATTTTGGGACCGTATCTACGCCTCACACTTTTCTCGTATCTTTTCACTATAGTTGCCGATCGCTCGCGTATGTAACCCGGATGCTTACACACAAGCAATGTAATTTACGCAAGCAGTTGAAGCTTGTTCCCCGAGGCTCTCTTGCGATTAATAGTCGGCTATCGCGCGAAACTGGAGTGATACGCCGTTAACCCGTGCGTCTAGCTGTGTTCCCCTCCGTGCCTGTCTCGCTCGATCACCGAATTCAGCGCGGGAAATGAAGCACACGGCAGTGCCGCGCGTAGCGGCGACATCAGCTGATCACGCCGGCCTTGTTCCCCTTTGCTTCGATCAACGCAGTCCGAAACATATGCTTTGCACGATAACATCTGCATTAACGCAAAATATGCTTACTACTACGTGCTTTCGGAGTCATCTGCTATTCACTGAGGACGTACATACAACTACTGTAGAGTTTTGCTTCGTCGGCAAGCATCGATCGTAAAGCCGCACTACTACGTCCGTGGTACAAGCATAGAAACCTGTCGTCTGCTAGAACAAAAGAAAAAAAATCTACTGGAAGTATTTACCTTGTCTCGTATAAATTATGTTTTTAACTATTTTGCCCAATAACATGCATTCTCTAACATTTCACACGGCGACGTTTTCTTTTTCTTTTTCACGAACAACAATTCAGCTAGATCCATCCATAGCCGAAGCCAGATGTTGTTTGCCTTTGTTTGCGAGCGTCTCGTGTGTGTTCTCGTCCACAAGAAGATTAAAGGTAAAAGCATTAAATTTACTTAGGAAGCTTCGTTCCTCGTTTGTGCGGTGTGCAAGATGCGCGCAATTCCCGCTGTTCTCGGAGTGCCGATGAAGTACGAGTCGTTCAGGAATCAACGAAATGTGCGGGCGCTCGAATGACTCCATGGCTGACGCCCGTGGCCACCTGCTACACGCCAGTGCGAAAGAAACTAAAGGTAGTGGGACAGCGTATTATGTGAAGTATGCAACTCAGCGCAAGGCTCTGTTACCGCACTCGGACGTGGCGTCGTAAAGAGGCAGCCTTACGCACCTTTGCGAGCGATGACATTGTGCGCGTTACCGATTCGCTTTGACTACGCCGATCTGAGCGGAGCCATGGCGCATCGGCACGGCCTTAGGGAGCGAATTCGCGACAACTGCGAGAACATGAATGTGTGTGATGATCGATTTTTTCTTGTGGCATTGCAGTCTGCAGGACGCAAGTGGCGCTTGCTTCGTTTGTTGTTGATAAATCAAAGCCTGCAGCGTCATTTGCTGCTGGGCAGCATTTTGCTCACGTTCGTGGGCTATATAATTTGTAACGTGGCTCAATTCATCTAGCCAACCACTTAAATGGTGATAATGAGCCTACATTCACGGTGAAGTGTTTATTATGCGCTTGAACGCTGGCTTGAGCTAGTTAAACGTAATCGTGTGTTTGCCTTGGTAGGAGAGGTGTTAAAAGAATATGTGTGTGTATATGCACGTCGCCTTCGCGTGTCAGTAATATTGCACCAGCCAGCAACCACGTTGGACATCTGACGGTTATGAAAACTTGCATGCACAATGTGAGACTTCATATTCTGTCAGAGTTTCGCTTTTTATACATTAATGTGCTGCCAGCATGTAGTAGAATACATTACGCTGCTGTGCGGCAGTGGTGTGATTATCACAGTGCCGTGGGGTTGCTGATTGAAGGATTTATAGGTACGATGCAGGAGAATTTCTCATCTGACTAGCTCATCGGGCATGTGCGTGTTTTAGTGCAAACAAGACAAGGACAGAAGGTTGACATGTAACGACAGGACCAGCACACAGTTTACGTGTCACCCTTCTGTCCGCATCTTGTTTGCACTAGAACGCCTATGTTTGCATACTTTTAGCAACAGGCTTTCTTTTATGCTTTTCTTGCCCAATTTGTGCTACAGTACATGTCGTCAGCTATACGAGTGTAAGCACTGAAATTAGCATTAAATGTCAGAGGTGACTAAATGCATAGTAATGAACAGCATAAAGTAAGAACGAGAGACGTAAGTAAGAACAATGCGGGACAAGCACAGGCTGTCAAATGAAAATTTTATTGCACAAGACCTTGCCTGAATAGCATTAGCTGTACAACCTCGTGCACGTGAGGGTCCGGTTAGAAAAAACAAGTTACAAAATCAACAGGCTTCATTGATTTTGTAACTTGTTTTTTCTAACCGGACCCTCATTTGCACGAGGTGTGCGGCTAATGTTATTTAGGCAAGGTTCTACGCAATAAATTTTTCAGTTGACAGTCTCTGTTCATCCTGCATTGCTCTTTCCTTTTGTCTCTCGTTCATACTTTGTGCTGTTCATTACTATGCATCCATACCAACTGGCTTACCTTACGACTATTTGGACTATATGCAGTTGGCAAGCGCAATAGTGTTCATAACAATTGCTCAAGTGAAAAGGTATCTCTTGCTATTCAGTAAGTCGCATTATATTGGTAATCATTGATTAACATGTGTTCAGTGTTTCTCATCTCGTAGTGCTCACAAGCGTACATATCAAAAATAGATGCAGCATATATAAGCATGCTTTTTAGCAAAGCAAACTATGCTCTTACTTTTGACCACCTCACAAAGACCGCTGCATGCTTACTTTCCACGTATTCAGGTGTGCTTGAAAATGCATTTCAATTCTTCAGCACACTGGCACTAACCCTAGTAGCACCAAATGTGACACATTGTTGCCGCCACATTGAGAAAGTTACGTGAATGTTTGTGGCAACATTGCTTGCTACTAGGGAACACTTCACACTGAGGACATTAACCATTGTTGAGTTCTATCTTAAAAAAAATGTCGGCGTGCCTCTAGGGAGCTTACACAGTGGGGGGGGGGGGGTATAGGAGGCTATTTTGTTGTCATAGCCAGTCGAGGTGGCAGTCAGGAAAGTGCACGCGGCAGCAGCTCTCGCTTCAAAGGTTCTGGCGCGATGATGCACTGTGTGGTATAATGTTCCCCTTGTATTGTAGCAAGCATATATAGCTACTCTATACTGTAGCAGTTGCACCCAATGTAAGGCAAAGAAGTTGCAGTTGGAGAAAGTTGGTTGCTGCATCTACAACCACCCGAAGGGCACACAATAAACCCTATACATACCACGCATTTTGACCATGTCGAGGAGCAGTTTTTCTCAAACCTAATAGAGTTATCCACATAATACAATAATAATTTTCTTCCAAATTTGGCACTCTTTCAACTGTACTAGATTAATTAAAATCTGATTATTATTACTTTTTTCGGTGAACTTTTGCCACTAGGACCTAAATTTTGGGTTAATTTGCATCTTTCAAAATTTGTAACACAAAAACAGTGAAGTGCCTAATTTCAATTCTGGTACAGTATTTGTATGCACTTACGCTGAATACATAGAAAAATATTGAAGTGGTTTTGTTGAAATACATGGAAAATAATGGTAGCTAGTAATAAAAACATAGTTTTAAGTCAATCAAGATTAACGTAAGAAAACAGCTGAAAGGGGATCTCTTGCCACAAACAACGTTAAACTATTTATTTAGTACCTACAAGCTTGGTAATCATTGCCAAAGTCATTTTTTTCCTCTTTGGAGCCTGTAGTCTTGCTTGCCTTGCTTCTTATGTGAGCTGTCATACAGCTCTATTCACAAAGTATCGTTGATTGTGGTCAACTTCTTTTAGCAAATTTACTGTGCTTTGGCCAGGCTTCAGTCCTAATGATTTCAGTATTTCGGCACGTGCGATACTGCCATCATTAGATGAAAAAAAAGCATCCATCGTCGCAATCTTTAAGACCTCTGGAGCCTAAAGAAAGAGAGCAAGGACTTTGTGACACAATTCCGATTAGCTCAGCACTTGGACCACTCAGTTTGCATGCACAGTTCTGTCTAATTGCATCACAAATAATATTGATGCCCATTAGAGCATACCCGTTGTCACACTGTGCGCGAGTTGCCTTGAAGGACGCTGAAAAGGCTGGGATTCAATGACGAAGAGTGTGATGGTTCAGTATTCGGCATTTCAGCACGTCGCTAACATTTATTCACATTTACAAGACAACTGTACTAGTTGCCACGAAATATACTGTTGCTGAAGGCTTTCTCTACCCTCAGCATCTCAACTTATCGATTGGCACGACAGACACAAGGTGTAATGAAGCTAGGAGCTAAAATTGTTTGAATAGATGCGCTCTGAACCACGAATGTGAATAAAGACGCACACAGCATCTTCGGATTGTCTTAGCTGAAAAATCAGGCATGCAGAAAGTTACCCGACAATTTCAGAAAATGGACTGTAAGCACGGAGTGCATATGAGGGGCTTGTCTTGGGTGCGTGTTCACACACTACTTGCTTTCGGAAAATGAGGTTCTCAGCTACAAAAAAGACTTTCAAAGAAATGCAAAATAAAAAAAGAAGGATACACTTCCCAAATTGCAAACAACAAAAAAGTGATTTTTTTTTAAATTTTGCTTTACCCTGTGCCCTTAACGAGCACGACAAGATGAAGGAGCTATTTTGAGCAGTGTCATGGTAAATGGCTCACGCACAAGGACAGTCCCAACAAGCATCACGTCTGTCCTCAGCACTTTCTCCCTTGTAGGTAAACCATGCTTGGCTTTTGGAGTTTCTCTGTTTCTTGTGTGAGTGGACTAAACAGAGCTACCGAAACGTTTCGGTCTCTTTAGGGACTTCGCGAAGCTTTTCTGGGAGCGTGTGCGGTAGCTTCATGGAAAGAAGCGCAAGTACAGTACATACTGGTGCGATCTCCTTGATGACATTGAGGTTGCAATCTTTGACATTAGTTCTGAGCAAGGAGCACGAGGTCAGCAAATATGCACTCAGCAGCACCCTTCTGGAAGGATCCTTACGATACAACGAAAAAAGCCATCTATCCTCACCCGTTCACACTTCATGCAGCCGACTGCATCGTGTACGTAAACCTGTGGCCACGTGTCGACGCCTCGGACATTTGCAAATTACTTAAATTGAGGAAGACGCAGCGAGCGATGGAAAGGAAAATGATAGGTATAACCTTAAGAGACAGGAAGAGAGCAGAGTGGGTCAGGGAACATCATAGTTGAAATCAAGAAGAAGAAATGGATATGGGCCGGGCACGTAGCACGTCGGCAGGATAACCGGTGGTCATTAAGGGTAACTGACTGGATTCCAAGAGATGGCAAACGCGTGAGGGGGAGACAGAAAATTAGGTGGGTAGATGAGATTAAGAAGTTTGCAGGTATAACGTGGCAGCAGAAAGCACAGGACCGGGTTGATTGGCGGAACATGGGAGAGGCCTTTGCCCTGCAGTGGGCGTAGACAGGCTGATGATGATGATGTCTTACGTTTTGTCGAGCTTTGTCATGCAGCAGCAGTGAAGTCATAAACGGCTCTAGGCCACAACACTGTGAGAAGTGGCTAGTTACACGAGCCTAGAGAAAATCTGGGGCCGATAGCGTCGTGGTCATGACATGAGCAAGTTGTAAGGACGCTCTAACTCTCGGTAAATATTAATTTTATCATTGTTTTAATTCATCTGTACAGTGGCCCAGTTGCAGAAACAGTGAAGGCCTCATTAAAAAGGGACCTTACGCATGAAGCCACAACGGTCCTGGGTCGTCGCAGCAGAACCTGATACGTTTCGTGTGCATTTGCCTACCCTAAAGGAAGCAATGAGGACAAACGTGATGCTTGTCAAGGTTGCCTATGCGCTAGAGCCATCCACGCTGGCACTGTTCTGATAGCTCCTTCGTCTTGTGCTCGCTGAGGCGCACCTTCGGCATCTTGAAGACGTTGCAACCATCTTTCTGTGACTGTGACTTTGCCATACTTTGCATGCAACTACTACAACCTACAACTGCACGCGCTTCCCCGATTGCCAGCTCAACTGGCTGTGACAACAAAATGGGTGCTACCTCATTGCCACCATTGGTGCAAGCTCCCTATAGAATGCTTCTGTGTCTTGCATGTATGAAAAACATTATGTAAACTATGCTCATCTCACAAATTGGTTGCAGCAATGTGGGGGCTGCAGGGTGGCTTTGCCAGTAGGAAGGGCGGAAATTCCTGAAGATGTATTCATCCATGCTGCATCAGCTGCTTGGTGTTTTCATGGCATCTCTGCACATGTGCTGGGTAAGTAAAGTAAGCTGGTAGCAGAACAGGGAAAACGAAAACATGGCAGCACCACTTGAAGCGCGTGCCTTTCACGTTGAATTTATCAAGTTGTCATCGTGCACTGTGTGGCCTGTAATTTTTAAAGTGGCATTTCTATTTGCTTTCCATTTGCATCCTCATGCTTCGACAGCAATGTATTTGTGACTATTTTACATTGTTTCCGCAATGTACTCTCAAATTCTTGGTGACAAGGCTTAACAAGTGTGACTAAACAAACAACTGATCTCAATAATGACAAAACACGCCTGATGCTTTGTTTTCAGCGTAACGTCGTTCATAGCTATAGCTGACTTCACCGTTTATTCGTGGCTGATGGTTGGGGGCAAGCAGCAAGCACGACTTCGGATTGAAGCGGGTGGTCATGGCTGCATGGGCTGTGCGATGTTGCTTCGTAACCACAGTTACTGGTGGTTACATATACAATAAAGGCACACGACGTACATTCGAAACGAGGTTAACATATCGGATATCACTGTGACAAATCATGTGCCAAACAAATGCAAATGTCTCAAGCTTGCTACTTTAAACGGCCCCTAAACCACCCAGAGGTCGAAATTTAGTTCTGGTTTTGCAGTTGTGCATAAGTCTACAACGAACACATAACCATGAGAATTTTTTGAAACTGTGCCGTAATAGTGGAGTTACACGCGTTTGATGATACAATACAGGCCCTCTCTGGTTTCACTTTTTCCTTCTCTATGCTTCGTTCGTCAGCTCGTCTCTCTTCCTGACTGAGTGCTCCTCTTCACCATGCCAGGAGGAAGAGCGCCCAGTCTCATAGAGTGAAGCGTATATTTACAGGGACCAGATGACGTGTCCAAATGAACCGATTTTCCATATTAATGAGAGTCAAATTAATGAGCTTTTACTGTACAGCAAACACAACGACTCGATAACACATCATCAGGCATCTTCTGCTAGGATGCATGACATACTGTTTTTTTTTACCTTTAAACGCAATTTAAAATGTAATCCTACTCAAATTGCGAAAAGCATGCCCTGCAATTCACGGTCTTTATATTTCCGCCAGGATCTAATCACATGTTCTGGCCAGTTATCGGTCCCTTTAATGATTAATAAATCTTTGCATATTTTTCAGTGTAGTGCCACCATCAGTGTCAACATAAGCCATTTCATAAAGAAGCCGTCCAGAGCATTCAGCTAACGTTGCTTGCCTGTCCAGTTAGGGTTGTGGTTGTGCTGGATAAGCTTTTTTTACATACAGTGCATAGTGAACTAACACCTTCAAAGTCAAGCGCAGCTTCAAAACAAAAGAACTAATATAGAGGTTGCAAATGCAGGGCCTTAACTTTAAGAAGGGATGCCTCAATGTGCCTTCTGGAAAATGGGAGTGTTTTCATTTGCTGTAGAAATTCGGCTATCATAATTTACAATTGTAAAGACCTCATCTACGACCTTGTGCAGGTTGATCTTAAGCAGAAAACCAGAAGCGGCAGTGGTCTCCAGTAGAGACCCAAGGACCCCAAGCTCTCTGTGACACAAACAGGAAGGGCACTGTGGTGCATTGAAAACCTGCGCCAATAGTGCATTACCAGTGCACTATGCTGCTGTTTCATCAAGGAGAAAGGAGGTGACCACCCTCAGAGGAACTTAATGCTCTACAGTGTGAGTACCTGGATGGTTTCGTTTTTGTCCTGTCACACGTGCTGAATAGTGGGTGAGATTCAGCTGGGGTGGCTAGAGGAATAGGGGTGACAAGTGTGGTAATTTCTCCAGCCAGGTAGTGTCAGCTTTTGCACCAGTGCTGTTAGTGGCCCCAAGTGGTGCAGCTGTTCAGAAGTTTCAAAATGGTTGTGGCTGCCGCCACAGATTACTGTAGCTTTGTCACCTCGGTAAATGTTCAGATGCATCAGGAAAAATTCGCTATGTTACTTTCTTCTACAGCTGCCAACATTTTGCATCATACTTGAGTTTTGTTCCGGGCGTGAGAGCACAAATGAGCCTAGCATAGATTAAATGCTTAATTTTACTCACGGCAGGCTCTGCGTGTATGCTTGGCCTTATCATAAGCACCTTGGTTGAGGCCGCACGTATGGTGAAAAATTGGGTATCGGTTGCATCATGGATGCTACATACAGGGATGCAACAGCTGCGCCAATTGCGCCATTTTGATACAATTTCGTTTTTATGCGCCGAGCTGCGCCAAAACCGCGATATTTCTCGAAATTGCGCCACGCTGCGCCAAAACGCCCCCTGTAACCGCAAAATTTTTCAGTTGCGCTAGTTTTAGCCTCGTTTTAACGCAAAACGAAGCCCGTATTGGCGACCTAATGTTGGGAGAAGCACCAGAGGCACCTTCATCCAATCCAATTCGACCCAGTGGCGCTTGACTCAAACAAGACGTTAATGTGTTCCGGTGGGCCCAAATGAAGTTTTTACTGCTGGTTCAAACGCTGCTTTACATGGTCATTCAGCATGAGCAAAGGTGAGCGCCCATTTAATGTGGAAGCACCGCATAAAGAAAGTTAACTGACAAACGAGCCGTTTGACACGTGCTGCAAATCTTAGTGGGGATGTCGTTATTGTTTGGTGGAGTCCGGTTCAACGCTGCTGGTTTCCGGAGAATTCACTGGCATTATTCAGCATGTTATGTACTGAAAACATGATTGTGGTGGTGACATCGAAATGTTCGCATATATTTTTTTGTTACTGTTCCAAAAGAAAGCTTTGTTTGTGAAGCTGCTCCGAATTTGGAATTTTGAGCTCCAAAACGGAGTTTTTTTTTTCCCGTAACCTGCTCCAAATTTGGATTTTCCTGCTCCAAAAGAGAGATTTTCCTGCTCCAAAAATTGCTCCAAATCCTATTTTGGCTGTTGCATCCCTGTACATATCCCATTGATCACATCCAGTGAATCAGATGCAGTGGCATACTGGTCAACCGGTCTCGTTACAGATAAATGATGTGTAAATGGACATTATTTGCAAAAAAACCATATCAGCACATTCATTGAATAAACCAGGTACAGCATGGACCGCTTATAACAAGTTGCCAGAGTTGCAAATGTCTGCACTATAAGCGGTACTGCCCTGTAAACAAAACAACATTTGTGAAAGGCTGTACATCTGAAAAACATGACCAACAGGCACCCGCATGATTCCGACTATCTAGGCATGCAACTTGGGCGTAAATTTGCCAGTGTTGAAAGGTTAAAGTCTGCGGACCTGCAGTGTTGACATAGTGAACGTGGAAACGAGGAAACAAAAACAAAGGGTGCCGTAGCGGAAAGCCACCGACTGACTTTCCAGACCTCCTGATTTATGCGGAGTTTGTTGTGGTACCACACTGGCCATAAACTACACGTTGAACGGCTATTGAAATTGCGGGCACGATGTCCAAAAAACAGTGCGAACCGTGAACCACCAATCTAGTGTTGCACATGCACTCCCTATTTTCGGTGAAGATTTAAGTCACTCCTGAATGCAACAACTGCAAAACGTTTCATTGGTTCGGCACCAAACCGCAACCTTGATAGTCCGCAGACACTAACAACTAGGTAGCTAGTGCTCGTTAGGCCTAGCGTGCGGGAGTTTGCCCCAGACAACACGGCTATTGGGCGTAGAAGATGTCGCACTCCTGACCTAAACAGTGGGCAGCAGGTGTGAAACGAAATTCCGGTCCGCGATCGGGAAAGTCGCGCCAACTATCTATCCTGAAAGAGTCTTCCAAGCTTGTAATTGTAAATCCACCTGCGGGTAGCAAAGGCAAAAGCTTGGTCATGTCTTAAAACATTGTCACTTGCTGGGGAATAGAAGTTGCACGCACAATATCTCGCTCTACGATGAGACTATTTGCCTGACAGAAAACCGAAGAGCCAAACAGCAGTTACGTGCACTTCATGCAGACACGGGTGGCCCTTCAGAGTGCAGCGCACACACAACAAGCAGCCAGAGCAAAGGGAGCAAAGGCTTTTCTGTTGCCTAGGCAATCACTCCCCCTCCTCACACCATGATGCCCCCCTTGTTTTCTTTTTTTTTCTTCCACTGTTTCCCGTTCATTCACTCTTTGTCTCATCCTCCATAACGCTGTGGTTCTTCTCTCCCAGGCTGATCCGAAGCGCACTCGCTCCGTGTCTGAGAATTTTGCGGCAGCCGCCTTATAGCCGGTGTTTCATGTGGGGGGACTGCACAGTAAGCGGTATGCGTGTATACGTGGTGCTTTATGGGAGGGTATGATGAAGTCAGAAAAAACTGCAATATAACCGGTCCTGCACTGTAAACGATTGCGTTATAAATGGTGTGAACTGTACATAAATATTTTATACACCTTAGACTGGGGCACATGTTTACATTGAAAAGTTGAAGATACTGGCGAAAAGGAAATTTAAATAAACATACTTTTTTATCGTAGCCATTTGAAATGTTTCTTCTCATTCCACAGACAGTCCTTACTGCATTTCGTGGTCTTGGATCTCGGGATTCAGTGTTAGTATATAATTTGTCTTCCTATGCTGGTTAGAGTTAACCAGATGTTGCACTTACTTGCATTACGACTGCAGCACTAATTCTGTCAACCAAATTTTATTATCGTTCTTCCCTTGTAATGCACACTCTGAACAACTTCCCATCCTGCGATGGCAGTTAGGTTGCCAGACGTCCGTTGCTTTGCTTTGTGCTTTGTTTTTTCTGCGTAATTGAGTTTGAAAATTAGTCTCTCATTGTGCTCGAACGGGGTGCTATTCGTTGTTTCTCTAACAATGACATTAGATGCACCTTACAGTAGAACCCCGCTATTATGTTTTTGAAGGGACCGTAAGAAGTAAACATAAAAGCCAGGGAATGCAAGAGCCTAAAAACAGGAAAAACGAAAAAATTATAGTGGTACAGAATTTTATTTTAATGTTTACACGCTTGAAAAAACCGTGCGACGTTGCCTGGTGCGTTTACTCATGCCTGAGCAGAGCTAAAAGTTCTTCGAGCACCTGCAGTGTTATATCCTTTTAATAAATCTAGTGCGACCACGGCCGACACCTTGCAAGTGATCACTTTTGGCGACACTTTTGCGAGGTTCTCACCAGATGCATCACCGTCTCCAAGCAATAATTTAACACTGTTGGCATAGTGTCAGACCACCACGGCTTGTAATAGATGTTCAAATGCCTCGTGAGAATACACCCAAAAGCAAGCATTGAAGAAAATAATCCTTGCTTCATCAATTGCTAAGCTTTGTCACTGGTGTACCCATTGGCGCACACTCAGCCATGATCTCGTTGATGGATAGAACCACAGAGTTGAAAGCGGCATCATCCACAGATATGTAATCAACATATAGGATTCTTTTGGCACCAACAGTTGTAAGCATCAAAGAACTAAGCACACGCAACACAATCAGCATGAGGAATCCGACCACGAACTGTGCAATGTCCTTCAAGAAATAACAATGATGGTGAGTCCACGTCAAAGCGACATCGGGAACAAACGTCAGTCTTGAAGGCCTTTCTTTCGCGAGCAGGAAACAAGTATAAAACTAATTACGTCATATATAGATGCTATCTCTATTACGAATCTCGAATGCTATGCTTTTGTGTGCGGAAACCTAAAGTACATTATGCATGTCGCTTGCGCCACTCATGTGGCTAAACAGTCATGCCAGACCAAGCAGCCTGAAAAGTCAATATGGTCGCTCTCTTCAGTGGTCGCTCGGCCGGCTCGGAGCGCACTTCGCGACGTATCATACAGGAACGGTCCCGCAATACATTGGATCTTGTGGCAGCTATGCCGGGGCCGGTGGAAAATGGCATAATAGCCGGGTAAACACAGCAGTGTGAAGCGTAACGGTGTGTTTCTACTGTACCTTGCAACAGAAAGACACTGTGGCTGCGTGGAGAGGTGTACAAATGAGCACAGATACATCGACAGTGCTCTCATCTATTCAACCTTTGTGTTGTCTCATTCAGTGCATGAATTGTGGACACATGGCTTTGCTATCGCTAAGGTGTCTATGCGGTACTGGATTGCACAACGCCTTGAACATTTTTCAGTTCAGTGGGAGCACGGGCTCATCATTCTCGAGATAAGTGCTTCCTCTCTATTGCTGCACATGATCAAATAAAGGTTTCGCTTAGTATACTGCTACACGGCTCTGGCTTTGAACTTCTCAAGACGAATGTCGGTTCGTTGCTATTTACAGTCACGAATTTATCCATTATGGAAACTGCGGATCAGCAAAGCTTTTGTCGCAGGTGAGCACTATTGATTGCATCGGTTGCCACCAGAGTGTCGACGCACAAATCGCCATAGTAAGAGCCAATCAAATGTCTGCGTACATTGTGAATTTTATCAGACCTGCCTTTTTTTTCTTGCTTTCCTATGCAGCCATTGTATGTGAGGATGGCAGTAACAGAAAGGTGACAGTTTGAGCTTTGGAACAATAAAAAAATGGCAGTGGGAAAAATGACAGATGCCTCCATGCACTTTGGCTTTTTTAACTCCTTTAATTGTTCGCAGCGACTGAATTGCTTTTTCAGGGACAGTGCATATTCAGCTGAATTGTTTGACACAAACTACCTAGATCAGTGATTCTAAGCAAGAGATATCTTGGGACCCCTTGCGGGCCGATGAAGTGGTGAGGGACACCTTGCAGTGAGAGAAATGGGGAGGGGGTATTAGTTAGCACAATATGCAACAAGAAATGGATGCCTTTTATTTCCCCCTGGCAAACAACGCTCAAACTAAAGTGTAATGTCAATTCGATCTCAATACCTTGTCAATAAGTTGTGCCATCTGCAGCCACATTCAATGTGTTTCTAGCTATGTTTTCTTTTCAAGTGTACAAGGGTAGAAAAGGTATCCTCGCGTGCAAATGTCGTAGAAAACTACAATGAAAGCTTCACAGCCATCTCATGGAGAAGTGTAAACATAAGTCAGCTCGGCCGCAATACAAGCACGTTATGCGGTGAAGCATACTAAAATTCAGAAGGGGCCGCTGTGACGGGACGTAGTGTGCATCTAAAAAGAAAGTTCCCTTTTTGCTAGAAAAAGTTTCGCGGGCCCCCGAAATGGCTTTGTGGACTCACATTTGAGAACCACTGACCTGGATAAAAGGCAGTGTATATAGAGGCAAATGCAAAGGCATTAAAGATGATGAAAAGGGGTGTTTCCTTTTTTTGCAATTTTTGTGTTATGTGCTGTGCATTTTGCGGTGCAGTTCATGCAAAGCTGAGTGAACATAGGCCTTAAAAACAAACGTTGCCTGTGTTGAGCCTGATTCTTTGGTTATCATGGCAGCCATTGTTAAAGTTGCGCTTTGCAACTTTATTGTTCCTTAATATGTTTGTTCTCTTGAAGCTTTTATCCTGCATAATGATGCTCTGAAGTCTGATTTAATTTTTCTCCCAAACAAAAAGTGAGATCATTATGTGGCACCTAAAAACAGTCGCTTAATTCTACTGCACCTTTCACATTCTTTGTAGGGCAGTTATTTTAGATATCAGTGTTTAAAATGCGATGAGCCTATTGTATGCATCATGGCTTTAGCACTATTGCAAATAGCACATCTACCTAACTCTCCCGTTGGCAAATAATTTGTCTTTCTGCTCACGTAGCGTTGACTTCTGGCCTATTTCAGATGCTTTTGAGTGTCACGTGGAGAAGTGTGGAAGGCGTTCCTCCATGGAAGAGCGGTGACCGGAGCGTGAGCTGATACCTGGCAGACAAGCTGGATGTCATTGCAACTGGTGGCGTAAGGAGAAGACAACAAGATGCTTGTGTGGTTGTGCGTGCCGGGACTTGATTGCGTCTTTTCTCAGACACACTCTTTTTACTTGTACACATGTAAAATAAATATTGTTTGCTCAATTTGAGATATCAGAAACTACTGTACAAGTCAGTTTTCACCTTACAGAAAATAGATTTTAGTGTCCCCGAATGGACGGTACGAAATCCTAATGGGATCTGATGCGGAAACCGAATATATTAAAACTGCGTCCTGCAGTTTCCGCATGACCACAATTCCGCATGGCATTCGTATCATACGGCATCCGTAATACCATATTTCCATATATATGGATGCCGTATATACGGAGCTTTTGATGCGGAAACCACATATATGGATCGTGCGGATCCGTATCATGCGGATCCATACCATGCGGATCCGTAATACCATAATTCTATATGTACGGATCCGTATCTTCCGTACATACGAAATTTTTCACTAGAGCATTTACGTTCGCATACAGTCATGTTATGCCACAGCGATTTCGGTATGCATCCCATTAACGAAACGGCCAGGAAGCACAAAGTCGTAGGCGTCTACATAGATAGATAGATAGATAGATAGATAGATAGATAGATAGATAGATAGATAGATAGACAGACAGACAGACAGACAGACAGACAGACAGACAGACAGATAGATGATAGATAGATAGATAGATAGATAGATAGATAGATAGATAGATAGATAGATACGCTCAAAGTCGCAGAAGTTCACTAAGAAATGCTTTGCATTTAAATATATTCATTACAATGGTTGCACTGAAAGGCTGTCTTTTGGCAGCTCTAAGTGCTACATATGCTTTCCTACATGGTTTGGTCCTGTTATAGGTGCTGCCTATTTGTCAGTACCAGTGGATTGCTGAAGCAAAAGGATTCTTCCCGGTGCCCTGCAAGTGGCACAACTGGCCGCAGCATTGGACTTGAAAAAGTGTGCAAGTTCATGTGCGAGGCATAAGTGTTGGTGAGTATAGTGCATTGGTCACAACTGTATGTTTAAACTCTGTGACGTGAAAAAAATGTGTCTCCCAATATTTTCGTTCGCAAAACTTGAAACGTTCTTCTCTTTCAGCATGACCAAATGAAAGCATCATGTTTTCAAACCCAGGTTCAGGTTATAGTATAATGTCAAGCACTCATTGGCTTATTTTAGCAACATGAAGGTACATAAACAGGCTTCTGTCTAACTTCATTTCAAGTCTCTTCAATAAACCTCTGTTCAATCAGGCTAATGTTGTATCCACTAGGCCCAGTTTCTCCCACTGTTTCCTCATGGCTGGCTGCACTTTGAGGCAATGTATTCGACTGCACTGGCTGCCCTGTCAGCCCAGTTCAGGTGACCATGCTTCCTCATTTGTGCAAGAAAAAAAATGGATGTTATATTAATAGCACTATAATCTCAGAACTGTTGTGTTATGCATGGAAAAGTAGATAATAGTTGCAAAGTGGGCAAGGTACTGGTTCATTTTGAAAAAGCAGTTAGAGCAGAAGGGGAAAGATAAACAGAACAGTGTGTCTTGTGTCCACGTTTTTCCCTTATTCCTAGCTCTAAATATTGTTCCAAAGATTACACCTGCTGTAACGCTTTGAGGAACCCCGCAGCACCCAATAATTAACGGCCTGAAAACTTCTTTGCATAGAGATTGTCACATCACACAGGTGTGCATTATTTCTGCTAACAGCAGTCTGAAGTTCATAGAATTCGTACAATGAAAAATTTTGAGCTCATCAGTTTTTCCATTTACGTTTCATACTATTATGATTGCTGTTTCATTTATGTCAACCTTTTTACTATACGTAGAGTCCAAGTGAACCCATTATAAAGGAAAAAAAGATGAGGGCCTCCAGATTACCATTGATGATGTGTCACTGACATCCTCACCATAAAAGCGACGACAGCAAACCCCTCTTGAGACCAACTATGTCTCCTCACCTAATTTATCACCTGTCCGGACCAATATGGACACCGCTGGCTCCACATACCAACCATACGAGTCAGCTTGGACCCTGGACTGGAGGAGGATGACGACTAAGCAGGCTTTAATTTACGTTAGCCGTAGTGTTGCATAGACGGAATGGATGAAATAGAATTTCTAGGGGTGTGCGTATTATGAAATTTCATCTCGAATCGAATAGTGCCCAATAGCGGCCAAAAATATCGAATACAAAAGATTTATTGAAAACTGAAAGAAAGAACAAAGAAACAAAATCTGCTTACGTCCTCGAACGTATAACTCGATGAGGGACTGGTACCGAATGCCTACAAATTGTCATGCATAAACACAACCTGTTCCACATGACCTGGCTTCAGATTCTCTCGCCGTGACGTTACAGTGTTTCCTGCAGTTGAAAACATGCGCTCACTGAGCTGCCTTTAATTATATATCTTATTTACACAATATGCGTACCGCCAGTTACAGCAAGACAAAGGAAAAATTAGGACTCTTGGTGCGGTGACAGCTTTATTACACGCTTGTTCGGGAGGTTTTTTTTTTTAAGGGCTTTTATGGGCGCGCAGGCATGTTGATATAAGAGCCGCCTTTCCAGTCAGCAGCGGCACTCCTAACTTCCCAACGGCTAATAAATAGGGGTGCAGTAGCTAGTCTTTTTTTTTTTTCCCCTATGTCGTGTAACATGGCTCATCTGACAACGGTAATGTTGTGCTTCATCGTCATTAATGCTCCGAGGTCAAAAATCTTCGGGCTCTCACTCACAGCAGTGTTTTAACTGCCTGACAGAACGATGGGAGTTTCTGAACGAGTGGTGCGCTGCGGCAGTGAGGACTGCACAGCGTGAATAATTTTTCACATGTGAATCCAATTGCTGAGGGTTTCACGAGCCAAAGTCGGGACGTTTTACGGCGCTTGAGGCGTGCGCAACCAAACTACGCAAGAAATCCATGTCGTCATTTCGGAAGCGAAGTTGTAAGAGCTTGACAGTGCGGAAATAACAATCTCTTTTAAAATAAACATGCACTCGCTTTTGAACCAGGATATTCGTGAAAGAATTACCGAAAGGCCTGCTGAATGACGTTAGTGTTAGTTTTATCAACCCTGCCCTAACCACGTGGCACCATTGGCCTTTGTTGTGTTTTAGATATTCGTCCTGTCTAATTATTTGAAACTTCCAACACTAGCTATTCCAAAGTCGAATCAAGTTATTCGATGCGAATTGAAAACTCGAATATTTGCACACCCTTAAGAACTTCCCAACATAAGTTTGCTTACAGTCTATTGACATCATACATAGATAAGTTTGAACACAGCCCTTGCATTCTCATATTGCAAGACTCAGGTGGCACTCAAAAAAAAAGTAAACAGAAGCCGCTGGTTGTATGGCATTACGGCATGCTTGGGTGGTAAGCGAAATGGTCTACAGCAGCATGGCAATCACACTAAAAGAAATAAATGACTGCATAGCCTTATTATGTAATTTTATGCATTAGTGAGAATTCGCATTTTGCACATTATTTTTCAGACGGTGTGGATACGAAAGACGCTCGGCCTTCGAGTAATTACCTCGTCTTTCATACATGTCTGATGGTGCTCTTGAACCTCTGCCACACATGCCTCTCCACTGCCTGCACTGTGAAGCTTCGGAACTCTGAGGCTCGCATCACAGCAAGAGTAGAGTGCCCTAACACACACACGTACACATGGTGATGTCAACCTCTTGTTGGCGACAAGCCAAAGGGGAACATTGACTTGGCCACAGCATTGCTGTTTTCTGGATTGAGCGTTGCCTCGAGCCTATGAATGATGCGTTTCATGGGTCTCCAAGCAGTCATTGAGCAATCCTTCTGAAGTAAGGCATGTTGTTGGTATAGTTGGTTCATAAATTTAGTAGAATGTTCAAACTGCATGAAGAAGACACGTTAGAAACATATAACACGCACACACAGCAAGTGCAGACATTGAAGTGTGTTTATTGCTTGAAGGTAGAACATTTATAAGAGTTCACACAGAGCAATTGCACTGATAATCTAACAGGCTGCGAAAATGTGGCAAGAACACAGGCGCGTTACAATTCCAGAAGGGTCCATCTAAGGTGTGACCGTCTAAGAAATTTATTTCCTTTTTTGTCTTTTTTTTGCGATAAGAAAGCCTTGATGACATCTTTCCGTTCTTGTTTTTGCCTTAGAAAGGAATTTAGTTTTTTCTAGCTTAGAAAGGAATTTAGTTTTTTCTAGCTTATGCTGTCCCATTTCTTGCATTGTAAGGTAAGATTACTGTCCGAGCCAGTGCGCATGGATTGCTTGTGTTCCTGCTCGCATTCATTGAAGCAGCGGCCGGTTCGACCAATATACGACCGACCACAGGACAAAGGAATTGAATAAATAATATTTGATATGCCTTTTGTGTACTCATTCTTGCGGTCCTTTGTGCACGAGTCTTGCTCGTTTTTTCCTTTAGTCAGCAGAGGGCACACTTTTTTAAGTTTGCATGACACTAAAAACACGACGCGAATTTCGTACCTTTCTGCTACCTTTTCGATGTGTGATAGGCAATGCAAATATGGCATAACTTAAGGTGGTTGTTGACTCAAGGGTTGCTGTTTCCTTTCTGTGGATTTTATTTTCTGAAGTGCTGCGGATTCGGTGATTTGGGTAACCCTTGGACAGCAGGCACTCAAGCTGGCTGTTGAAACGGGCTACAGCTGTGTGTGCACAGGATTTCTGCAGGGCTGAGAGTTAGCTAATGATGCCTTGCTTCATAAGTTTGGCGTTTGTGCTCTTGTAAAGCAACAGAGTTTTGTTAGACCTTGGGTTGTACGACCAGCAAACGAGGGTGTCGGTGAAATGCAGTTTAAACTCTAGAAACTGGGTGCAGCTGATCTTGGTCAACATACTGTTCGAAGTACGGAGCACAGCGATGTTTAGACACGAGGTGGAACTCCAGGTTCTCTGTGACGCATCCTTCAGGCTGCGCAGCAGTGACAGGGTCTCCCATCTCTCGACAGCAGAGGCACTCCTCCTTGCTGAAGTTGTCGAGTACCACGCAATGTTCGCAGTAGCTCCTGAAACAGCACCAAACAAGCGCTCAAAAATTTCACGTTGGGCTGCGTTCATAAGATAGTGCACGCAATACTGCTGGAGGCGCCTTTTTGCGTAAGGTATCGTTGGTCGGGAGCTGCGCATGACAAGGTAACAGGGAACGTTCGGTTGAGGTGGAGCCCGATTAAGATCTAATTCCTTGATCAAAATTTAAATAGCTTCATTCTTCACTTACTCGCACACACAGGGGTAAGAAGAGACTTACGAGGACAGGCGTGCTCTAACAATTGATTTATTTTAGCACGAAAGTGTTTTATGCTGGAGTCCACCAAGATCTGAGTGACGTATTTCTGTCACGGAAAGGACGTCGAAAAAATATAAACGATCAGATGACAAAGAAAAAAGTTCCGTCAACGGGCATCGAACCCACGACCACTCGGTCCGCAATAACAGATGCCGGTCACGGTATCCACTGCGCCACAGTCACAGACTCTAGAGGCTTTACAAACGCGCCTTTTATATCGACCACTCTCCCGGTCGGCGCGATGGTGTTCCCCTCTGGGAGCGGTAAAGTAAAGTAATTCGTCATTACTGTGGCCTCCCCGATTAGCACCTGCAACGCGTTACACGTCCATTCGGCGCGTTTTCAATAGAAGTTGAATTTTGTCAATGCCTTAACACACCGCGAGGTGGCGACCTTAGCCTTAGCCTAAGCGCACTACTCCGGGCTTAGATGGGGTTCCCGTCAGCCTCATTAACGAACTCGGGCATAACACTAAAGAAGCACTGCTGAAAGTCGTAGAAAAGGGCTTACAAGAGAAGGAAATACCATACAGTTGGCGAAAAAGTAGAATGAACTTGAAAATGATAACATTCGCTGGTATAGACCGCTAACCATTACATCGGTGCTATACAGGTTGGCGATGCAGGAGGTAAAAATAGAAGCGTGTGGGTAGAACAAAATGATATTTTGGGAGAACTTCAGAATGGATTCCGAATCTACAGGCGGTTAGACGATAATCTGTTTGTTCTTACCCAGTGTATAGAAATATCGAAAATAGAGAACAGGCCTTTATACGTAGCTTATCTAGATATCACCGGGGCGTATGACAACGTTAATCAGGAAATTTTGTGGGATATATTGAAAGAAGTGGGCATAAGTGACGACTGTATGCAGCTTTTGAGGGGAAAAAAACGAGAAAGTACAGTTTGTATAGAATGGGAAGGAATGTAGCAAGGACAGCGTTAAAATTAGCAAGGGGCTGAGACAGGGATGTGCTTTGTCCCCGCTGTTATTCATGCTGTACATGGTGATGATGGAAAAAGCGCTAGAAGGTAGCAACATTGGATTTAATTTGTCATACAAACAGGTCGGCACGATGGTTGAGCAGAAGCTTCCAGGTCTCTTTTATGCTGATGATATTATCTTATTTGCGGACAGTTAAGATGATATACAGCGACTGGCAGATATATGCGGAAGGGAATGTGAGGCTCTAGGACTAGGATTTAGTCCAACAAAATGTGGATTGATGGTATTCAATGATCACGAAGACCATGCGGTCTTAATACAGGGCCAAAAAAATACCGAGGGTAAGCGAGTACAAGTACCTCGGAGTATGAGTTAATGAGGGGGATAGATATATATTTAGGTACAAGAGAAAGCATCGGTAGCAAAGGGAAAGAGGAATGCTGCAATTATGAAGCACAGAGCTTTATGGGGATACAATAGGTACGAGGTAATTCGAGGGCTGTGGAAGGGTGTGATGGTCCCGGGGCTTACATTTGGGAACTCAGTGGTGTGCATGAAGTCAGAGGTACAATCAGGAATGGATGTAAATCAAAGGACGGTGGGCGCCTCGCGTTGGGCGCTCACGGGAAGACGACAAATGAGGCTGTAAAGGGTGATATGGGATGGACAGGCTTTGAAGTGAGGGAAGCTCAGAGCAAAATGAGATTCGAAGAGAGGCTGAGGAAAATGAAGAAGAATAGAGGGGCAGAGAAGGTTTTCAGGTATTTGTATAGAAAAAGCGTTGGCACGCAGTGGAGAAAAAGAACTAGAGGCTCACCAGTAAATATACGGCTAGCAGTGCGGGCGATATGGCATCAAGGAGCATTAAGCGGAACGTCAGAGAGGCGGAGAGGACTTATTGGATGACAGCGATGGAAAAGAAGCCGGCTCTGAGTAACTACCGAAAGGGAAAAAACGAAATAAGAAGGGAAAGGTTTTTTGATAATTCAAGGGGAAGCGCTTTACTGTTTGAAGCAAGGTCGGGCTGCCTTAGAACGCGTAGTTATAAAGCGAGATTCAGTAACGAAGAAGAACAATGTACATGCTGCGGGGGAACTAAGGAAACGATGGAACATGTACTGAATGAATGTGGCGATATTCACCCAGGTATACGTGTGGGCACGAGTCTACAGGAAGCCTTGGGTTTTAGAGACAACAATAGAAAGCTAAACACACCCGCGATTGAAATAAGTAAGAAACGGTTAGAGTATTGGTGGCAGAAAATTAGAGAGAAAGGACAAAAATAAATATTGGAAAAAAAAACGCCAGGCTTGAGCTGAAACCGCAGCACAGTCACAGCGAAAGCTGGAAGAGCGGCGTTTCTAGAGCCCGTTGTATGCTCTCTCGGGGCTACTAATACAAGTACACTAGCAAGGTACCCACTACGCCATAAATCACAATTTTTGTGAAGTTGGGAAGCACTATACTAAGCCAATATTCTTCATTCTGCGGAGAAGCGAGGCACCAGCTACACGTCTGTAAGGCATTATGTGCACTTTGTTCAAGCGAAGACTGATGACGATGAAGAATTATGGCTCAGCCCTTTGTAATGGGTTGGAAGCTTTAAACGGCCCACCAGTTACGTAATTTGCATTGGGTGACGCCCGGTCGCTGTTTCCCTCTCCCGCCATGCTGCATAACATACGTTGACGTGCGAGAGAGAGGGGGGGGGGCGAAGAACTTTATTGAGACCCCGAGGAAATGGATCATGCGCTTATAGGCTTCCTTGGCAACCAATACAAGTGCACTTGCGAGTAACTCACTACGCTATAAATCATTGTAATTTTTTAGAAGTAGGGAAGCAGATACTATGTCATTTTTTTGTCATCCTACGGAGAGCCGTGGTACCTGCTAAACGCATCTAAGGCATTATGCGCACTTTGTTGATGCTGTGCCGGATGACGATGAAGAATTATGGCGGAGCCCTTTGTAATGGGTTGCAAGCATTCAACAACCTACTCGTTGCGCAATTCGCATTGTGTGACGCCTGGTTACAGAATTCGCGTTGTGCGACGCTTGGTGCTATTTTACTCTTCTACCACGCTTTATTGCATATGTTAATGCGGTTCCTTCCCGACATGAAGCCTGTATAGGGTCTTTTTGCAACGCAGTTTCAAGCACCGGCGTGGCTCAGAGGTTGAATACTGGGCTCCCACGCAGAGGGCCCAGGTTCGAGCCTCGTTCCATCCTGGAATTTTTTCTTATTTCGTTTTTTTTTTATTTCGAGCGATAGTGGTTAAGGACAACGGCGGCGGCGGCGGTGGACAACTACGGCGCCAAAAACGGCCGCTGAAATGATCTCATAACAGCTTTCGCTGTAAAAATAAGGACAGTCTGTTAGTGTAGCGTATCTATTTATTATTGTGGTTCTTTTTGGCTTAGGCCAGTGTATTTTAGTACGCCGTGATTATTTCTTGTGGCAGTTTTCTAACACGTGGGCATCGGTGAACTGATCTAGCCATGGTAAAAAACAACGTAAATTGTTCAGGGTGTGGGGTAGGTTTGAAGATGGAAGTTTGTGTGGATGAGAAAACAGAAGGAGCTGACGCCAAGTGTCGACAATGTGAGTTCGATGAGGAAATGGAAAACATGATGGCGGTCCAGAGTGGGCTCATGACGAGAATCTCCGAGCTGGAGAATGCATTGGCGACAGAGCGAGAGAAAACGACGGCCATGGGAGAAAAGCTGAGGTCAGCCGAGGAGGGCCTATCGAAGGTCGTCAAAGGAGACGCCGGTGACGGCGGAAGCATTATGGCGGAGAGGCGAAGGGAACTTGAGGCATGACAAAGGCAGATACAGTGGTCACAGGGCCCAGCTACCGGGAAGCAGTTTTGAGGGAGGGAGGGGACAAAACAGCAGCCGTGACTCACGCTAGTCACCTAGTCAGCAGCCAGGTGCCGGTTTCAGAAGGAATGTCTGAACAGGTCATTATAGCCGGTGACTCAAGTTTAGTCCGATGCGCAGAGTCAATCAAGGAGAGGGTGAAAAGCGATAAGACAGGTTCGATAGGGACGTTCCCAGGACATACGCTGGGGTCAGTCATGAGGCAAGCGAGTGAAAAACTCGCAGCTAAAGCTCACAGACGTAACCTCGTGGTAATTGCGGGAGGGCTAAATGACGTTTTCAACAAAGAATCGTCAGTACTAGCGACGACCTTGGTAAAAGGGGTCGAGGACATGCGCGCCGTGTCCCCCCAGGTGCAAATTGTATTATGCACAGTACCGGAAGTACCAGTGCGCAACGGCGACTTGCAAAGAGCTGTTGTCGACGCAAACAAAGCGATATGGCGAATTAGTCGAGAGCAGGGTTTCGAGGTAGTGGATGTAAACAGGGTTGTGCACAGGTGGGGTGGTTTCCAAAGAGACAGATTTCCCTTCGATAAGAGGCTTGGTCATGAGGTGGGCTGGCGACTGGCAGGACGCGCAGTAGCTTTTTTGGGGGGCACACGGGCCCTTCGGAGTCACCACATATTGAAAATTATGTTTGGGAAGGGTGCAACAGGATCATTTCAAAAAGGAAAGGTGGTGGTGTAGGAATGCTAATTCACCGCGGCGCCAAACGGGTTAGAGTGAAACACGTGTTCAGAGCACCTCTGGGTTTTGGGCACAGTAGGTAGAAGGGAAACGTGGTTAGGGGTAGCCTATCTGTGGACGGAGAATAACTGCAGAGAAAAGAATCGGGAGTTAGTGGATTGCACGAGTGCAGATATTAAGGAATTTGGTAATGGGGCCGAAATCATCCTTCAGGGGACATGAATGCCCACACACATGACCTTACCGGATATTTATAGACACTAATGGGAAGTTATTACTAGATCTCAGCGAGCGACATAGTCTGGAGATAGTTAACACGGGGCCTAAATGTGAAGGCCAGATCACGTGGGAAGTCGGAAACAAGCAATCAAGTATTGATTATTTTCTCATAACTGAAGGAATTCATCACGAACTAGGAGAAATGAGAATAGACGAGAAAGGGATTAAAAGCTTGTGTAGTGATCATAAACGAATAACATTACAAAATGGGATATGAAACTGGAAATAAGATTCAAAGTCTGGCAGCTCGTATTTAAATGACAAACAAATAATTAATATAGCCGCAAGAGTCGAGGAAGAAGTAGGCGAAATACCAGGCAAGGACTGGGAGTATAGTGATCTGTTACATCTGATGACGAAAGAGATAGGGAAAGAGAAGGAAACTATTTGCTGGAAAGGAAAGAGGAAGCCAAAAAGTTGGTGGAACAAGGAAATCCGGGAAGCGATCGAGAAGCGAAGCGAACCATCACAGGAGCATGGAAAGGCAAAAAAGGAGAAGCGGCCACAGGGCGAAGTCAAGAAAATAAGGGAAATCTACTTGGAGAAAAAATCCGTTGTACAGAAATTGGTCGAGGCAAAAATTAAAGGTGAACGTGAACGCTGGGTGACAAAAAGATTCACCAGAAAGGAGGCCGCGCCTAGGATATTTTGGAGCCACATAAAGGCGCCAGGTATCTGTCACAATGCAACAACATGTTGTAGATGAACGAGGAAATCAATTGGAAGGGCTGAAGCGCTAGGTTACATTCAAAAGGTAACAGCCGATTCGTTTAAAAAGAGCGTAGAGGAGTGAGTAAAAGCGTGGCCCCGGTGAGTAAAAGTGTGGCGGAGAGAGCAACAGAGAAAGAGCTAGTACTTGAGAATTTCAACTGGAAAAAGGCCGACGGAAAAATTCACAGCATATCCACGTGGTGAATGATGATGATTGGGACGAAGCTCCGGAGATTATCATAAGTAAACCTTGAATCTTCTGTGTAACGCGCCATCAATCATCATATAAAGAGTGAGAAACACTGTGTGTACATTACAAACATCAAACTTTTATTTTTCTTAATTAGATGATGCTTGGCTTGCGTTGTCCCTTCATTATCACGGCTTTATGGTCCGTGAAACGAAGGGATAGCGGTTCCTGTACGGGTTGCAACTGGAAATTTGAAAATACCAGGTCTATACACGTCCCTCGGATGGTCGTTGGTTTCATATGATCAAAGGACGTGCACGTGAGAGCTTTTTGGCTGCCATGTGTTGTATTAACCACTCAGTGTTCTTTTCGGTAATATCGACATTCAGGTCACCAACTAACACAAATGATCTATTCTTGTACTTGTGATAATTACACAATGCCGTGTCAATGAATGTCTTGATATTCCCACTCGACAAATTGGGTGCGAGGTACATGGTCATGATGATGCATCCATCAAAATCGATGGCAGCATATTCACCGTTGTGGCTCTGTGTCGTTGGTAGTAGTTTCAGATCTTGTGCCTTTTCTGTTTGTTTGACGTATATGGCCACACCACCTAAGGGACGCTCTGCATCATCGATGTACACGACTGGAACGTATCCTTTGATATACAGTCTTTTGGCGTTCCACGTCTCGGTAAGACAGAGAACGTCCACCGCAGTGAGTATGGGGTCCCGTTCCACATCGTCTACGTGGGCATGCAAAGATCGAACGTTGAGGAGGGCAATGGTAGACTCGTTGGTAGAGTCAACGTCTTCTTGCAGGGCTCGGAGGTACCGCTGCGTCAACGTGGGTAGTCGATGTTGGTCTACACGTTGAAATTCGTTAAGCATTGCCCTATCCTCGTTCTTGTCTTTATGGTAGAACCTGTGGTCGCCTTTAGCATTGGTAAGATCTGCTTTTCTTTTCATTCTTCCTTGCATAACTACTTACTTCTTCTACTGCATACCATAACGCGCGCAGTAAAGAAGAAAGAACGCCACACAGGCGAACACGCACGAGAGTCTCACTCGTCAACGTCGTCTTCTTCTTCTACTGCATACCAGAACGTGCACTTCTCACGAACTAGAGGTGGCGACTAGAAACCTACAAACAAACAAACAGAGGATGGACAGACCCGTGGCATAAGGAGCTTCGCCCCTAAAATTCCAAAGCGCACTGCCGCGGGTTTAGAAGGGGTTCTGTTAGCATCATTAACGAACTAGGACATAACACCAAAGAAGTATTGTTGAAAGCCGTAGAAAAATGCTTAAAGGACAGACAAATACCGGACATTAGTTTGCTGAACATATCGTAAGTGGCGCGAAGCTAGGAACATGAAAAAGGGCCGGAGGAAAGAGACAGAAGAGCGCCAAACTACCAACTGTTTATTGCCAGCGCAGGCTGAAAAACAGGTAAACTTCCACACATGCGCAGTGGAGTGGAAGAGTTACCCCAAACATGACATCACGTGAGCAGTTCATTAAAGAAGGACAACTCAGACTGAAAGAGAACAATGGATGTGTCACTGACACAAGAGGACCCTTTACTTCTAATATGATACGCCTCTAGTAATTCCCTTGCTGTTTGATCTCTGCTTTTGCCGATAATCCTAGCTTGCGCAAAACGTGGCACACACGAGCATGACCTGACATGCGCGGGAAGGTGCGCACCATCACTCTTACCTATGCTGTTTCCATGCTCCCTGAGGCGGTCGTTGATACACCGACCCGTTTGACCGATGTAGGTCTTGCCACAGCTCAGGGCAATTTCATATACAACCCCTTCGGCACAACGCCTGAAAGGTTTTACGTGCCTCTTTTGGCACCCTTGCTCCTTAGCACGAGAGATTCGTCGGCACAAGTGCGCCAGTTTATTCGGAGCGGAAAACACAACAGGGATTGCGAACCTGGCGGCCACCTTCTTGAGGTTGTGGCTCAACTTGTGCAAGTACGGCACCACCTGTGGTTTGACGCGCTCCTGTTCTCTCGAGTGCTCTTCCTGAGTGCTGGAGTTCAGCTTCCGTAGCAGAGATTCGGCAACGGCATACAAGACCGCCCGAGGAAAGCCAGCCTTTTCCAGTCTGCCAATCTGATTACACAGGCTGGTCTGCATCATGTGCGGACACGATCTGCGCAGCGCGGATTGAAGGCAATGCTGAGCAATACTACGTTTTACAGTCTTAAAATGCGCGGAATCAAATGGCAAAAGCTCTTTTTTACTGCGAGGCATGTAAGCACAGCAAACATGATCGCTTTTCACGGCCAGGTTAATGTCTAAAAACTGCAAAGCATTGTCGGTAGGAAGCTCATGAGTGAAGGTTAATCCTTTGGAATTTGTGTTAAAGGCATTTAAAATGAAGTCCACCATTTCATGGTAGGGCACTGGGCACGTCTTGTCTAAAACAATTAAAAAATCGGCAACATATCTAAAAACATAAAAAGGATGTGATGAATTAGAAACACATTGTAGTGCCTGGTCAATAAGGGATAAAAAGATGTCACATAAAATAGGTGCTACACTTGACCCGATGCAAATGCCTTTCTTTTGCAAATAAATGTTTGCTTCAAAAGTAACGAAAGTACTCTTGAGGTACGCTTCCAGTACAGACATGAAATTAGTTACCGACGTTTCAGCACAAGCAACAAAATTAGCCTCACCGCTTTTCTCAATACATAGCTTAACAGCAGCAAAGAGCTCAGGGTGTGGAATAGATCAGTCACATCGACAGAAAAAAGATACCCTGTGTCCACTTTGCAGTGAAAGAACTCTACAACTTCATCAGAATTTCTTATTAGAAAAGGGTCATTGATGGAAAGGCACTTGAGCGACTTTTGCAGAAACCTACTGACATGCTGTTGCCACGCACCCCGCTCACTAATTATCGTTCGGAAAGGAATGTCCACCTTATGCGTCTTCGCGCTGAAAAAAGCTATCAAGCTTTTGACTTGGAAATTTGCTTAGCCAAACGTTCAGCGCCGACTTCCTCACAGAGTTTGCTTACATTCTTCTTCACTTTTGCCAAGCTCACTTTAACGCTCTTGAAATTCTTATTAACAACCTGCAAGGCTTTTTCATTAAAGACAGATGTAGGTAAAATCACAAAATCACCCTCTTTGTCCGACTGCATTAACCGTAAATCATTGTCTATGAAAAACGACACAACACGATTAAAAGCGCGCACATGGTGTCCAGTTGTCCAGGAGCACATCTCTGAAGACAGTCGACACCGTCCAGTAAACATCGCTCACGTTGCTCCAACGAAGCTTTGCCTGCAACTCTTCGGTTAGAGCTATTTAGATGTGCTCCAAGACCAGCAACTGGACACCATGTGCGCGCTTTTAATCGTGTTGTGTCGTTTTTCAGAGACAATGATTTACGGTTAATGCAGTCGGACAAAGAGGGTGGTTTTGTGATTTTACCTACATCTGTCTTTAATGAAAAAGCCTTGCAGGCTGTTAATAAGAATTTCAAGAGCGTTAAAGTGAGCTTGGCAAAAGTGAAGAAGAATGTTAGCAAACTCTGTGAGGAAGTCGGCGCTGAACGTTTGGCTAAGCAGATTTCCAAGTCAAAAGCGGATAGCTTGATAGCTTTTTTCAGCGCGAAGACGCATAAGGTGGACATTCCTGACATGACATGACACGACAAGAACTTTATTGGAGACCTGAGGAACTCGAATCTGGGGAGCCGGAGGCCCCCAGATCAAGTTGGTGGCTCCGCCCACGTTGGGACTGGAAGTCCAAGTTCCGTCGCGATGTCGTGGGCCCTCTGGACGGCCTGGAGTTGGGTGTGGAGATCACTACTCTTCAGGGATTCCTCCCATTGATCCTTCGAGAAGGGTGGAGAGGCAGTAAGGGTTGGGCACAGCCAGAGCATGTGGTCGAAAGAGCATGAGTTATGGCCGCATTTGGTGCACGACTGTAAGTGGTCGGGGTCTATCCTATTAAGGGACCGAGGAGTGGGATACGTACGGGTTTGCAGAAGTCTGAATGTGGTAGCCTGAGGCTTGTTCAGTTTTGGGTGGGGTAGTGGAAATTTTTTCCTGGCCAGGCGGTAGTGGGAAATAATTTCGTGAAAAGTACATAGTGAATCTTTATGGATGTCGACCTCGTTACGAGCCTGGCTATCCGTGGCAGCGCGGTACGTGAAATCGCGCGCTAACCGATGAGCCTGCTCGTTAGGATTACATCCGAGCGGGTTAACTAAGCCATCGAGATGAGCTGGGAACCACGTGATGTGGTACCCCCCCTTCGCTGTTCTCCCGCGTTCGTTGCAGTGCTTTGTTCACAATATTGTTCGCCTGTTCAGATACGAGGGCGCTCGAGAAGGATCTAACTGCCGTGCGCGAGTCCGAGAATACAACAGCAGGAACCTTTGCGCAGCAGGAACCAGAGCGATTGCCGCTTCCTCCGCCACGTGGGCAGTCTTAGTATAAACAGAGGCTGCATTAAGCATATTGCCTCCCGCGTCAACGACCGAAATAGCAAACTTATCTCCACCGTCATATCTGGCAGCATCGACAAAGAGGGCCTCTAGTTTCTGTTGATTGATCTTTTGAAGGATGGCCTTGGCTCTCGCGAATCTTCGACCCTTATGGTGCACTGGGTGGATGTTTCGCGGGACGGGGTCAACCATGATGCGATTTCTGTTCTCCCGGGACAAGCTAACTTTCGTCGCCTGTTCATGTCTAGGCTGAATACCTGCTTCTGCTAAAAGCTTAATCCCTGGCTTAGTGGATGAAAGTCGCGTTATCTGAGCCGCTGTGTGAGCTTCTATTAGCTCGTCAGCGGTATTGTGGAGGCCTAGCTCCAGAAGCTTCTCGGTGCTCGTGAAATGCGGAAGGCTGAGCACGTGCTTGAGACCAGTTCTGATGAGGGAGTCAAGTTTTGCCTTCTCCGCCTTAGCCCAATTAAGGTAAGGCGCAATGTAAAGGACATTACTGAGAAAGAATGCCTGGTAAGCTCTGAGCAGATTGTCCTCTTTGAGACCACCTCTTCGATTTGAAACGCGGGATACAAGTCTTAGTATATTACTGGCCTGTCCAGTGAGCCTGTTGACGGCCTGCGAGTTACAGCCCCTGGCATCAATGAGGAGACCTAGGATCTTTACCGAGTCCCTCCTCGGTATGGGCTGTCCATTCTTAGCTCGGATTTCTATCGGCAATGTTTCCAGAGGCGCAAGGTTTCGAACCCCCTGTCTAGACGGTCGGTATAACAGTAGCTCTGATTTATCGGGGGAGAGTTCAAGGCCCGTGTTTGAAAGAAAGTCCTCCGTAGCCTCCAGTGCGCTTTGCAACGAATGTTCGAGCATGGCTAGCGATCCGCCCGGTGCCCAGATCGTGATATCGTCCGCATAAATGGCGTGTCCCACGTTCGGGATTGCAGCGAGGCGAGTGGAGAGCTTGTGCATGGCGATGTTGAATAAGAGTGGGGAGAGCACGGAACCCTGTGGGGTGCCGCAGTTGCCTAGTTCGTAAGGCCCTTCTGAGACCGTGCCTATTCGGAGGTGTGCCTTGCGATCCGCGAGAAAAGATTGGGTGTAGTCATGAAAACGCTGGCCCAGGTTAAGAGAGGAAATCTCAGTCAGGATGTGTCTATGCGATACCCTGTCGAAGGCCTTGGATAGGTCCAGTGCGAGGATTCCCCTCACGTCCCGAGTCGTGTTATCGAAAATTGACCGCTTAAGCAGAAGCATAGCGTCCTGTGTGGACAACGCCCGTCGAAAGCCAATGAGGTTGTGTCTAAATAGCTCCTTATTTTCTATATGTTCAGTTAACCTGTTATGTATCGCATGCTCCGCAGCCTTTCCGATGCATGAAGTAAGGGAAATAGGCCGCAGGTTGGCGATATGCGGGGGCTTGCCTGGTTTAGGTATGAGTACGACTTTTGCAGTACGCCATTCTATCGGGACCTGCCCAGTTGTCCATACCTCATTGATTTTGGCCGTGACTATCTCAATTGCCCTATCATCTAGATTCCTGAGAAGTTTGTGACTCCATCGGGTCCCGGAGCTGACCTGCCATTTAGATGAAAAAGAACATGTCTGATCTCTGACACGGTGAATGGTTCGTCTAAATCAGGTGCGGGGTCTCCCATGTAGGTTACACGCTCTACCAATCGTTCCCCATCTTTGACGAGGGGGAGATAGGTATTTGCTAAGTTGTTAGCTAAATCCCTTTCGGCTGCGATTTCCTTCTTTATGAGCCTATCTGTTGCGAGGTTAAGGGCGCTCTTAGACTGTTTATCATCGAGAAGGCTTTTCAATAAGCTCCATTTGCTACCCCTGCGCATACGCCCGTCCGTTTCGGTACACGTCTCATCCCATTGCTGCCGGGCAAGTTGGGCCGAGTAGGACTCAATCTCCTTGTTAAGAAGCGCGATTTTCGCTCTGAGTCTGCGGTTATGTTTCTGGGTCTTCCACTTGGTCGAGAGGGCATGTTTTGCCTCCAGGAGGTTAGCGAGTCTCGAGTCCATTTTGGGAACCTCCAGGTCCGTGGTGATTTCTTTGGTGGCTCCTTTAACGGCCTCGTGCAGATTCTTTAGGAGATCTGCGTACGTCTCGTTGGGCGGTGCGGCTTCATCTCTGATTTTTCGAAAAAGGTCCCAATCCACAAACTCATATCTCACGGGTGGTCTGGGTTTGACACGCAACAGAATTTCAAGTATGCAGTGATCACTGCCTAGCCCCTCCTGAAGGTTGTCCCACGTGCCCGTGGACATTCCTTTCCGAACGATAATTAGTGAGCGGGGTGCGTGGCAACAGCATGTCAGTAGGTTTCTGCAAAAGTCGCTCAAGTGCCTTTCCATCAATGACCCTTTTCTAATAAGAAATTCTGATGAAGTTGTAGAGTTCTTTCGCTGCAAAGTGGACACAGGGTATCTTTTTTTCTGTCGATGTGACTGATCTATTTTATTCAGTTCCACACCCTGAGCTCTTTGTTGCTGTTAAGCTATGTATTGAGAAAAGCGGTGAGGCTAATTTTGTTGCTTGTGCTGAAACGTCGGTAACTAATTTCATGTCTGTACTGGAAGCGTACCTCAAGAGTACTTTCGTTACTTTTGAAGCAAACATTTATTTGCAAAAGAAAGGCATTTGCATCGGGTCAAGTGTAGCACCTATTTTATGTGGCATCTTTTTATCCCTTATTGACCAGGCACTACAATGTGTTTCTAATTCATCACATCCTTTTTATGTTTTTAGATATGTTGACGATTTTTTAATTGTTTTAGACAAGACGTGCCCAGTGCCCTACCATGAAATGGTGGACTTCATTTTAAATGCCTTTAACACAAATTCCAAAGGATTAACCTTCACTCATGAGCTTCCTACCGACAATGCTTTGCAGTTTTTAGACATTAACCTGGCCGTGAAAAGCGATCATGTTTGCTGTGCTTACATGCCTCGCAGTAAAAAAGAGCTTTTGCCATTTGATTCCGCGCATTCTAAGACTGTAAAACGTAGTATTGCTCAGCATTGCCTTCAATCCGCGCTGCGCAGATCGTGTCCGCACATGATGCAGACCAGCCTGTGTAATCAGATTGGCAGACTGGAAAAGGCTGGCTTTCCTCGGGCGGTCTTGTATGCCGTTGCCGAATCTCTGCTACGGAAGCTGAACTCCAGCACTCAGGAAGAGCACTCGAGAGAACAGGAGCGCGTCAAACCACAGGTGGTGCCGTACTTGCACAAGTTGAGCCACAACCTCAAGAAGGTGGCCGCCAGGTTCGCAATCCCTGTTGTGTTTTCCGCTCCGAATAAACTGGCGCACTTGTGCCGACGAATCTCTCGTGCTAAGGAGCAAGGGTGCCAAAAGAGGCACGTAAAACCTTTCAGGCGTTGTGCCGAAGGGGTTGTATATGAAATTCCCCTGAGCTGTGGCAAGACCTACATCGGTCAAACGGGTCGGTGTATCAACGACCGCCTCAGGGAGCATGCAAACAGCATAGGTAAGAGTGATGGTGCGCAGCTTTCCGCGCATGTCAGGTCATGCTCGTGTGTGCCACGTTTTGCGCAAGCAAGGATTATCGGCAAAAGCAGAGATCAAACAGCAAGGGAATTACTAGAGGCGTATCATATTAGAAGTAAAGGGTCCTCTTGTGTCAGTGACACATCCATTGTTCTCTTTCAGTCTGAGTTGTCCTTCTTTAATGAACTGCTCACGTGATGTCATGTTTGGGGTAACTCTTCCACTCCACGGCGCATGTGTGGAAGTTTACCTGTTTTTCAGCCTGCGCTGGCAATAAACAGTTGGTAGTTTGGCGCTCTTCTGTCTCTTTCCTCCGGCCCTTTTTCATGTTCCTAGCTTCGCGCCACTTACGATATGTTCAGCAAACTAAGGCACCAACTCGCCCAAAAACAAGTTCTTCTAAAATACCGGACAGTTGGCGAAAACGTAGAATGAACTTAATCTATAAAGGCAAGGGAGAAAAGGATAAGGTTCGCTCGTATAGATCACTAACCATTACATAGGTACTATACGCGAAGCGCAGCGCCTATAGGGGCGCCACTGAAAGCCGCGTAGCGGCGGCCGTTGGAACCGCTGGCGGGTTGCGTAGCAGACGCCTCCTTTCACTGCAAGCATGACGGAAGTGCGCACGTGCAATTTGCCCCTTGTGCGCGTCCCAAATACTTTTGCGGCGATAGTGTGCGCAAAGGAGCCGCATTTTATAATAGTGGACATGTGACCGATGTCACAGCTGTGTTGGACGACAATGTCATCATACGCGCCAAGTGTTTGCCACAGACAAGCGTCATCAAGCTTCCCTACGAAGTGGAGCTCATCGTAAGTACACCGCTTTCTTTATAACGTCCCGATCACTAATGCCTGCATGCGTTGATGCATGAACCAACGTTTTTTTTTTTTTTTTTTTTTTTTTTTGACACAGTAGCTTCGTTTAAGTGCCATGTGTTTATATAGTAGATATTGAGGGAGCGCTGTCGCACCGGCGCATGGATTTCACGGGTGCGGCCACGCGAAGGGTCAGCGTTGGTAAAACTTTGAAACCAGCACGATAAACTTGTGAAAAAATATCTCGGCAGCTTGCGCTAGTGGCGCGGGACTGAGTCACTGCGGTGCTGGTGGTCACCTAGCTTGTCATAGCAGCTTGGCTATGTATTTGCTGCGTGTGTTCAGAGAAGAACGTCGGTACATGTTCGTCGACCCCCTGTAATTTCGCTGCAGAAAAATATATTTTGCTGTCTATAAGTGAAAGCAGGCGTTCTCTTATTATTTCGACCTTTCTCAAACGAATTGAGCTGTTTCTTGTTTATGTTCTTTCTTTTTTTTTTTTTAGGGAGCGGGCGAGCGCGGTCGGGCTGCAGAAGCGCCGCTTGTGCCGCCACGCAGCGTCTGCGTTATCACGTTACCGACGTGCCATGGGATCCTCTCAGTGGATCCTCTCCAGCCACCTCCGTTGTGAGCCGTACGCAGGCACCGGTGATCGCATTCCAGTGCCATCATTAGGTAGAATCAGGGGCGTAGCCAGGGGGGGGTTCAAACCTCCCCCCCCCGAAATTTTTCAGTTTTGCTTGCCTATATACACGCACACATACAAACGCACGCACTAACATACATAAAGTATGGCTGAACCCCCGCCCCCCCCGGAAAAAATTTCTGGCTACGCCCCTGGGTAGAATGCAGCCGATTTCGTGCAGCACACGTGATTCCACGGCGCCTTTTTTAAAGGAGCCGTCACCTGCCCCACATTCTCTGGCATTGCGCTTCGCACCATTCGTTTTTCAAGAGAGCCTAGGCATCGCGTCTATCAGTAATAACAACCTCATGTGCATTGTAGCGTCTACAATGCAGGAGAGGCGACAAAGTGTAAACGTAGTAGCGTTCGCTGAAGAGGTTGCGACATAAATGGAGAAATAAAAACACAGTAATCGTTCTAACACTGCCGTAAAAAAAGCGCGATTACTTACTTTCTACGTCGTAAAGCCACAATCCACCGCCGCCGTCACTCTCGCTCATGAAATAGCACCGGAAACCTGTAGAAGTGCGTTCCTGGCGATTTTTAACACGAAAGTGTTTTATGCCGTGGTCCACCAAGGCTTCAGTGACGTATTTCCGTCACGGAAATGACGTCGAAAAAATATGCACGATCAGATGGCAAAGAAAAAAAGGTACCGTCAACAGGCATCCAACCCACGACCGCTCGGTCCGCAACAACAGATGCCGGGCACGCTATCCACTGCGCCACGGTCACAGACTCTGGAGGCTTTACGAAGGCGCCTTTTATATCTACCACTCTCCCGGTTGGCTGGGTGGTGTCGACCTCTGGGAGTGGTAAGGTAAAGTAATTCGTCTTTGCTGCGGCCTCCGCGACTAGCACCTGCAACACGTTACGCGTCCGTCCCATTCGGCGCGTTTTCAATAGAAGTTGAATTTTGTGAATGCCTTAACACACCGCGAGGTGGCTACCTTTGCCCAAGCGTCGCAAAAGCGTCGGCCTCGCTCAGCATCACGCTTATAGTGTACTAGAATAATTCTAGTACACTATAATCACGCTAATACAAACCAAAAATAGCTCTGCGACGCGCGCCAACAGTTGGAAGTCAGCGCCAGTCTATGTCGTTTGTGTGTCTTCTCTTGTCTTCGTACCATTGCGCTGCACATACTCAGTATATTTCAAGACATGTACCAACTCGCCCATCAACGGATCCTTCTATAACACCACGTTCCATGCTCACGCGCTCGCCCCGAGAAAAATCGCGGCCGGGCTACTGGGGCGGCACGACGCGCTTTGCGTTTCCCCCTAGTACGGCCGTGGTGTTCAATCACATTTTAACATGCCGCGGGATGGCGACCAAGTTCTGCGTCCAATATGCGACGCTCTTCTGGCTATCACACCTCGTTCTCTGATTACGCTTTCACCGTTAACTGCTAGCTACAGCTACCACAAGGGTTTGTTTAATCATTTAACATGGACGTTAGTCGTCGGGGTGGAGATGTACCACCAATCATCAAACTGGATGCATACACGTTAAACGGTGTCATTATATATCTGCCAGACATCAATATACATTGTGCAAACTCTCTTATATCAATCTACACTAAGCATTCAGTTACTTCTCTAAAGGCACGCTTTACTTTCGTGTTATTCTGATTTCTATGACGGAGGGATCAACCGTGTTTTTCTGTGTGTTTGAGCAGTCGACAACGCAGCAATTATTTTTCGACATCGCTGAGGCCCGACAGAGTCGTTAAATACATACACCTTACATAAGCGTTGATTTACCGACGGCCGTAGGTCGGTTGCGGACGTTTCTCGCAAGTATTGCTCTGCTTTTAACAGGGGCGTAGCCAGAAATTTTTTTCGGGGGGGGGGGGGGGTTCAACCATACTTTATGTATGTTCGTGCGTGCCTTTGTATGTGTGCGTGTATATATAAGCAAGCAAAACTGAAAATTTTCGGGGGGGGTTTGAACCCCCCCAACCCCCCCCCCCTTGGCTACGCCCCTGGCTTTTAAATGCGGAGCATTTCTTAGTCGCACCTGCGGCGTCAGCGGCGCTGTCCACAACCCCACTGCGCATGCTCGGCTCGTCTCGTGCCGGCAGCAAGCCTCTCCTCTCCCTCCCTCCCTCCCTCCTCTCCCTCGAACCCGGGAGGTGTGAACATAAGCGGCGGAGCGCGCGTTCGGAATTCAGTCAAGGGCTTACTTGGCTTTCGCTTGAATTGACGCTTTGATTGACTCGAGTAGATGCGATGGAAGCAACAGTACCTTCAATCAGCGTCCCACCACTCGTTGAAGGCAACGTTACCCCACGCTCCCCGTCGTCGGCGTCAACAACAGCAAGCAACACAGAAGACAAGGCTGCGAAGAGACGAGCACGCGACGCTGAACGCAAGCGTTTGAAGCGAGATGCGGACCCGGAACTTCGTGCACGCTGGAGCCGTTCAAGTCGTACTTGGTATGCGCATCGTGTAACAATTAAGCATTCCCAAACCATACCCAATTACGCAACATTCACGCGATACCCCCACCACTCTGCGACGCATTTACTCGAGTTCCCCCCCCCCCCCCCCCGTGGGAAGATACGGGCGATTTTTTTTTTGTGCGTATTCTAACAAAATGCATCAATTGTTTTTCTGATGTGTTGGTGCGTGTCGTATTTAATGTCAACGGGCAGTTTATAGAGGCGTTTAACTCTGAATTACGGGCACAGTGCACATGTTAGACGGCATTAAACGCCTCTAACGGTCTGCACTTGTTAACGTGTTAATACGTTACACGCAATAAAAGAAAGACGTGAATATAAGTTTTCTCTCTGTCGATCTTTATTTTGCAATTGTATAGATGCACTAATTTTCCATGCAACATTGTTCGCACGGAGCGTTTGCATCAGCCCTTGTGCAACGCAACCGTACAGTCCATGTGATCGCTGCGTAATAGCGCTGACATATATACAAGACGGACGGCATTCCTCTTGGATCGGCTTCCTTCTTTCAGCCAGTTCTCGTGCTCTTGGCACTGAACACTTACGCAGATGCGACGTTCTACCATCGAGATGTCAGACTTGCATTGTTCTTCTGTCGGGAAAAACTGAAAGAAACAACAATGAATAATACTGTGAGAAAGGTGGACTATTTACTTTACTAGTTGCACGGTCATGTCGCGTCTAGAAACTCTATACACACAACTAAACAAGATAATTTTGGAGCTGCACAAGTGAGAAAAACACTGCACTTACAATAAATGTGAGTGTGCTGAAATTCTGAGATGCGCTTCAAGCTCTACAGCGCACAAATTGAACTAGGTAATATGAGGAGACGGGATGGATCGAGGTTTTCGTTGTTTGCTCGTAATATCACTGGAAAACAAATTATACAATAAATACATTAATGAGAACACAATCTTACCTTCAAAGCGGCCGCGGGACAGTCACATATTGTGCAGTCGGAATTTATATCGCATCTGCGACCAAATTCAATGTGAAAAGCGAGTGCGTGAGACTTTTGTAACCAAGCATGCATGTTACCATAGTTCTTTTCAGTTGGCCAGACCAGCACAGCACGCTATCCACACTACAGACCTTGTTGCAGCGTTCCCTAGAGAAAACGGCAAAAAATGTCACGGTCTTACAATAAGATGCCACAATTGAATAAAAAACAAGAAAATCTTACATATTTGCCTGTCAGCGAAGTCTTGGGTCCACGGACAAATATAACCGCCGTTCGCTTGAACATTTCTGATCTGTCAGCTGGAAGAAACGACCAGATTGACGCTTCAATTGTGCAAATAAAATTTGATTTTGTCGCTAGGCAAAACTCACCATGCGATACACCGTCAGGAAATAGAATGCGACTCACGAGTTCGCTTCATATTCTCGGCAGCGGGAGACGGCCGCACGCCTCCAGGATCAAGGCAAACGAAATGCTTCTGAGTGCTTGCCCGTCTCTGTGTAGTGTTTCAGCACGTCCTCGCTCGAAAGAGCTACAATTTGGCGGGAACTCACGCACGCCACGGAGCTTGCTTCCTTACCCAGCGCTGTGACAAAGAAAAAAGAAAGAGCGAGAGGTCCGGGGTCCGCTACACACCCCCCTTCCCTCGTAACACGACGCACATTCTTTTCCTCCTTTCAGGTCTTGTCATTCTTTCTGGGAGAGGGATGTGATGCATGTAGCGTAAGCTTTGGTGTGTGCTTTCTCTCCAAAGCCGAAACCACAAGGCTTCATCTCACCACTTTTTTTTTTTTTTTCTGAGGAACGCACGTGCTGGTTATATCAGCTCTGTCTGGTGAGCAAAAAAAAAAGGCGCGCAAAATTTCCACTGAAGCACATGCATAAACGTTTTAGGGCGGCGCTATAGTGCGTCCAAGAAGCGAATCGAATTTGAATTGAACCATTTTCGTTGTTTACGCAAAATATTGTTGGCACCCTAACATTAAAAAAAAAAATTAACATGAAAACCTTAAACTGAGCATCAAGTACAAATTTTAAAACTCTTCAGAATGTGCGGACTATCGAATTCTGGCTCTACAAGTGACGTACAGCTTGTTACCGTAGAAATTATCGTATTTTACGCTAATTTTGTGTTTATTTTCACATAGATGATATTTTGAAATATTCGAATTAACGCATATGGGCTATTCCATCCGAAGACCGAATCAAGTACGTATGACGATATTCGATTCGCTATTCTAAATGTTTAATATTCGCACACTTCTATATGTAACCATTATATCTGATGTCCTCCCTTTGTCATGCGGCTCGATCATATGAATCATATATTTATATTCACGACCGTGCTAAAGCGTGAGCACCGTGCTAGCGTTCCAGAAGTGCCGAGCTGTTCCACTTAAGCTCATAGAAAAGGCGGAGATCACAATTTTCGGTGGACAGTTCAAAATCGTAGATATTTTAATGGAGCCACAGCGCGCTATACTATCACGATCACAATTAAATTTCTGCTCGGCACTCGCATTACTCATTCATTTATGTTGTTCTACCCAAATGCTTTGCGTCTAATGCATGCAAAGGCGGACGTTTTCTTGAGCTTCGAGCACAAACCGTAAACGCTCAGTACACTTGAAAAACAGTCATGTCGTACCACTGTACATTGCGCATATAAGTGCTTCATCATAAGAAGTAGAGCTTGAAAGGTGCTCATACAATGCGGCGGAGGATTCTCGGCGGCCCGATCGCTAAAGGGTGTGAAATTTCTTGCGAAACAGGTGAAAAACTTCGACATTTAAATTCTGCATCATAAGCAACTCCGTAATTGTACCTTTTCCTAGTCAAATACTTAACGTCCACATCAGAAATATTCGGCTGGATTCGGGAAAACTGAGGCACAGCAAAGATAACTTCAGTGGTGGGGTTATTGATTATAGAGCAGAGCTGCAAATGGGGCATCATTCTTAGACAAATGGACGTGTAATAAGCTACAAGAACGCCAGATTTTAAGATCACTTCGCAATCCAGCTTTTCATATGATCAGTTAGAGCTTTCGCACCCCTGAAACACGCAGTTGAAATTTTCCACCAAAGTTGTACAGTCCGCGAGAACTCTATTTCGCACGTTTCGTGTGACGAAATTAATAATTTTTGGGCTCGCTATAAGGCAGCCAAAACCTTTCCTATGGGAGAAAGATTGAATTTATTCATTTTCAATAAAGTTTATTACTAATCGATGGTGTAATGTACATGGTCGGTTACAATCAACGTGCCATTTGCGAACTATTTCAGTCAATCCTTACCGCAACACAATGGACCATTGTAAAGCCACATTAAAGATAAATTCGCGTGATTGCACTTTCTTATCCGTTGTCCTGGTGGCAAATACATTGATCTCCAGAGTGTTCAAATCTTGCAATTTCTCAATGTTAAAAATATTTTAACGATATGCCTCCGATCGAATAACTTCACAACGCCGAAGAACTCAAACTTCCATATTGACAATATACTCATCATTACGACCATTGCATGTGTAGCCAGCATCCTATCATCTTTCACTCCCCCTTCCCCTTTCCCCAGCACAGGGTAGCCAGCCGGTCTGAGAACTGGCTAACCTCCCTGTCCTTCCGTTTTTCTTCTCCTGCTCAATTAATGGCTTAGCTTCAGTCAGTTCAGCAACACTAGATGTTATTCCTTAGCCGGAAGTTGACAATCATCCGAGGAAATTTCCCTTGCGTCTGTGGTTGACGGTCATTGCTGTTTTCCTTGTTTGACCAAAGGCCGTCATCGCTTTTGTAGATACACTACATGACTTATTCCTCCACATACTGCCCGAATGCGCTCGCGCTTGTTAGCTCGAAATCTAAATGTAGAATTTCAAAGTAAAATTGTCCAGTGTTCAACTTGTTACTCAACCAGAGACAAATACTTTTCACCACGTCGCGTTATTTTGCTCTGTTTTCGATAACAACGGCGTTAAATTGATGGGCTCTGCTGACAAATCCTCATCACTCTATGCAGCCGATGTAACGCTGGACAAATATATAAATCAACCTAACGGTGCCGAGCAGTGCACATGGTCCCATGTGGTGCGTCAGCAAGGGACTTGATAATTAAGCTCTCATATGTGTAGAAACCTACGGTGCGCTCACGTTGCGCAGCCTCTATAACTACAGTCAGCCACATACCGTCAAGGGCACGTGAAGCGTCTATAAATTAGCAATGTAATTTTATTACTTTTTTTCGTTTTCCATGCGAGAGGCACCGACGAGGGCAGATTATCGCGAGGCACTAGCTACGCATTTGTCTAACGCGTCTTGATTTCAATAATAGAAATATAAAGCTACAGGGTCCAGTTTTAAGCATGTGTAAGTTGCTCCAAATGATATTTATCATTCTGTGAAATAACGGAACTAGTAAACATTTTATTAACATTGATCCAACAGAACAGCAGTGCGCGTTGCGAATTATCCGCCGCAAATGCCCCATTATGCGATTCTTTTATATGTATGAGTCAGAAGATTGGACAAATCCGCCGAATGTTTCTCATGCATTTCCATGCGTCCTATTCGCTTGCTTATCTTTTTGTTTAGTATTTTCAAGACGCATAAAATGATCACAATACATCTGACTGGCATTATTTCGTATCTTGAGGCAGTGCATCGTTAGGATATCCTAATTGTGCAGTATTTTAACTTCTTTATAATGTAGGTTACGGTGTATCTGCTTTGTTTTTTATTAAAAACGAGGGTTCATTTTTATTTGAAATGCTGTGCTAAAATGATGAATGTCACAAACATATACAAGGCGACCTCTGACAAAGCGATGGGATAACGGAAACTTTTCATATAGGCATATCGAGGAATATACCCGTTGTAACTGTATAGTTCCCTATTATCTATGAGAGGTAAAGGTGTAACTACATTGCACATTAAAAAAAAAAGATGTATCCACGTTAACTTGAAAATTTGTTGCTACCTAGATGTACACGCGTAAATTTTGACAAACGCAAGTAATTTAGTGGTGCTGTTTTGGACATGTGTCCCATTTTCTTATATTGACGGCAAAAGCACTGCTGGGCACTGGCGGCGTGCCTGCACATGTGCGGCTTCTGCTGATGCGGTTTCTTCGAAAGAGGAGGAGGCTCCATCATTTTGCCTTTGCGGCGCTAGAAAACGCTGAGAAAGAAAACCGGAGAACAGTGGAAAAAAATATAAAAAGAAATTTCCATCTCACCACCGGGAGCTTCCGGGGCCGCAGTAGCCCATTTCTTTCTTGCTTCTTTTTTTAAATGTGCTTTTCTTTCCACGCTCCCTAGCCATACTGTAGAGCAGCGCGCGATTCCTTTTAGTTGACCTTAGGCTCTTCTTTCCCGCACTTTTCCACCCTCTGCGTTTTATTTTGCACAGCACGAGTCGTGATCAGTTCAGATTGCCATTGCTCTGTGTTCGTTCTAACAATCTTGAAAGAATATTTCTTGTTTATATTGTTCGTGTATTGGTCCTAAAATCTTACATTGCGGCCGCGCCTTTTGTTGAGTTTTATTCACATAGCATATATGGTATTTCCGTTTGCCTGGTTTATCCGTCAGCGAAAGATAAGAACTTTCACTCATTCTATTGCGCAAATTACAAAATAAAGGACCAGCTGTTAGAACAAAACATTGCATCTCTCTATCCACAGACTAGGGTTTGGGTGCAGCGCTGCTCGGGCAGCACACAAAAGTTTTCATGCTTCATGTTGTCTGTATACGGATGATGCGTCTTTTAAGTTACACAGAATGGTTTTTATGGCCGTTTTAGCTCAGAAATGACATAAATGTATTATGTGAGCTCGGTTTACTGCAAGCGGGCGATATATTACTTCCACGAAAAATCAAAATAAACAATCGCCTATCTAAATAAAGTTCATTTATGACCACTGAGTTTGCAATAATTGGAATCAAAATCTTAAGATTTAATAGTTATGCCATCAAATTTGAGGGAGATATTCACTGTTGCTTCAGTCACCTTTATTTTTATAAAAATCCGTTTTAAGCATCGAACAATGACAAAAGCATAGTTAAACGCCCATGTATATAAAAACTGTCGCACACATGGCGAATGATGGTCTCGAAAAAATCTCTTAAAGTAGATACGCACGCCTGGCGAAACCATGCACGAATGTAATGGCTCGCTATTATTTTTGTTATTTAGTCAATAATTTGTTTGGATTATTCGCACAAATAATCTCTACCACTTGGCGTAATCAGCTCAAGGACCACAAGTATGTTGTGCGTCACAGGTGATTTTTGTAATGTTTAAAAAATCGCACTGTAGGAGTTGTTTATACTTCCTACAGTGTATTTTATGCTGCCCTAAAATAAATACACGCTGTTCGAATCCTCTGTCGGCAACCAAGGCCGGCACGACGTGTTGCCGACTTGTCGCCCGGACAAGCGTTTGGTGCGCTCGGCGTTTACTCGGCCACCTACGGTGGCGCGAATCGTGCAGTCCAACCTAGTGCCGACGTAGCTGGCAGAGCACCTCCGGCCGGCCCTTTTTTCTGTGGCAATGAAGGGAAAGCTACGGGGGCGGAGCGTCTGCACATGTACTGCTACGCGAAGTAGTCCGGTTTGGCGCGCGTCTCGTAACGCCGTGGAAAGTGATGCCTAGCGTTGCATCCATCAAGGTACGGGTAAAAGGCGCGACTTTTTCACGCACGCAAAAACGCAAAGTGACAACGTATAAAGTAAAATAAATACAGATATCTCGCTTGTGTGCGCTGCGCTTCCGTCTCAAAAAGCTACATGTAGAAAATGAAGGAGTATTTTACATATCTCACGCAGAAAATACGGACGCAATTGTGGGACTACATTATATTAGCGGTAGGATACGTGCATTGTGGCTCTGTAGCTTTTCCTGCATTGCCAGCAGAAAGTTGTCCCCGAGTATAGTGCCGACGTAGCTGGCAGCGCACCTCCGGCCGGCTCTTTCGGATGCCTGGCGGCCAGTGAATGTCGGCTGCCGGCTATTTCCCAGTGATCAGCCAATCGTCGGCAGTCGGCCAGGGTTCCTTGGGCTAGGTGCTTCGAGGTCTGGGGAAAGGTGTAATGATTTCGGGGCTTTCCTTTTGGGAATTCAGTGGTGTGCATGAGGGCAGATGGGCAATAGGGAATGGGTGTAAGTTAAAGGACTGTGGGACGCCTCGCGTTGGGTGCTCACGGGAAGACGACAAACGAGGCTGTAAAGGGCGATGTGGGATGAGCAGGTTTTGAGGCGAGGGAAGCTCAGAGCAAAAAATCACGCCATATCCACGAAGTGAATGATGATTCAGGAGCTGGCTCGGAGATAATCGGGTAAACCGTGAATGCTCCGTACAATTCCTCTACTGTCATATAAAGACGTGACTACGTTGTTATAGTAGAGAAGGTGGTCAGGTTGCTGTCGAACCACAAGCGGTCGCAGACCTTGCAGCTGTGGTCGAACGTGTGGTCGAGGAAATCGCATTGCAGAATCACAGATATGTGGGCGAGTTGGTTTGGGTTCCTAATGAAGTGACAAGGGCGCAGCGCTAGGACGAATACAAAGGACGAGATGAAGACAGGACACGCTCTGTGCTCACAACTGAAGTTTTTTATTGAAAACGTCCCTATATACAACCGGCATCGTCGCACAGATTTTCAAAAAAAGGTGCAAAGTGATCAACATCATACCAGCAGGGACACAGCCTTTTACAGCGAAAGCTGTTAGGAGATCATTTCACCGGCCGTTTTTGCGCCGTAGTTGTCCGCCGCCGCCGGTGTCCGTAACCACTATCGCTCGAAATAAGAAAAGAACGAAATAAGAAAAAAATTCCAGGATGGAAGGAGGTTCGAACCTGGGACCTCTGCGTGGGAGCCCAGTATTCAACCTCTGAGCCATGCCGGTGCCTGAAACTGCTTTGCAAAAAGGTCCTATACAGGCTTCATGTCGGGAAGGAACCACATTAGCATACACAATATGGCGTGGTAGGAAGAGTAAAATAAACACCGAGCGTCGCACAACGCGAATTGTGTAATCAGGCGTCACACAATGCGAATTGCGCAACGAGAAGGTTGTTGAATGCTTTCAACCCATTACAAAGGGCTCCGCCATAATTCTTCATCGCCATCAGGCACAGCATCAACAAAGTGCGCATAATGCCTTACATGCGTTTAGCAGGTACCACGGCTCTCCGTAGAATGACGAAAAATGGCATAATGCCTGTTTTCCTACTTCTCGAAAATTGCACTGATTTATAGCATAGTGGGTTCCTCGCAAGTGCACTTGTATTAGTTGCCAAGGAAGCCCATAAGCGCATGATCCATTTCCTCGGGGCCTCAGTAAAGTTCTTGGCCCCCCTCTCTCTCCCACGTCAACGTATGTTATACAGTATGGCGGGAGAGGGACATAGCGACCGGGCGTCACCTAACGCAAATTACATAACTGGTGGGCCGTTTAAACCTTCCAACCCATTACAAAGGGTTGAGCCATAATTCTTCATCGTCATCAGTCGTCGCGTCAACAAAGTGCACATAATGCTTACAAACGTGTAGCTGGTGCCTCGCTTCTCCGCAGAATGACGGATAATGGCTTAGTAGGTGCTTCCGAACTTCACAAAAAATCACACCATCTCCCGCTAAAGTGGACCATGTGGCGATGCGAAGCAGTGTTTCGGCATGTAGAGCCCACGTTTCAGAGATGGAGTGTTGAGGGGGAATGGGGAGAGGGGAAGTGGAGAGGGGGATGGAGAGGGGAGGGGAAGGGAAAGGGTAGGGGTGATATGGAGAGGGAGAGGAGGAGATATGGGAGGGGGGAGGAGGAGTGGAGAGGGGAAGAGGAGAATGGTTTGCGCATGCGCAGTAAGGGTGGTCACGCCGCACACCACCACCACCACCACCACCGGATTGAACTTCGCTATAAGATGCTTCACATCTAAAATTGTGATTTATGGCGTAGTGGGTACGTTGCTAGTGTACTTGTATTAGTAGCCCCAAGAGAGCTTACAACGGTGCTTTAGAAACGCCGCTCTTCCAGCTTTCGCTGTAACTGTGCTGCGGTTTCAGCGCAGGCCTGGGGTTTTTTTTGAAAAAATCATATAAACCAAAAAATTATAGCATAAAAATGTGATAAAAGGCAGATAAAACTACAATATTGCCGCGCTCGAAATAGAGAACGAAGACGATGTGCGCGCCAACAGTCTCGTGAAAAGGGACACTGACCAAAGAAGACGTGCTTTTGTTAGCAAGGGTGATGAGTGAAATGATGGTTTGAGTATTGCGCTTAACGTTATGCATGTGCTTTTGTTTATGTCTTTGCTCTTGGCTGCTGCATAAAAACACGCCGTCGGTTCTCGGACTCAACGTCTCGGTGGTCTGCTTACGTTGAACCGCAACACTGGTGGAGATGCTGGACTGCAAGCCTGCCGATGCTCTACACCCCATCTGGGAGCCGTTCATCAAGTCCCGACACGCAGTCACCTGTTACGACACCAGTGCACCGCTTCAGTTGGCGGTTGCTAGGCCTCTCTCCTGAGCTGACCTCCTTGCACGAACATTCTACCAGGCATTTCTTACCTCTGCCAATGGCCTCCGCCAGCCAGTCACAGGGAGTCCAAGGGATACAAGGCAGCCCCGTTTCCAATCCAGCCCAGGTAACGCTTCTTCAGCCACTTGTACCTAATCGCTTCAGTGGTGCCCCAGCATGAAGATGTTGAAGATTGGCTTGAACATTACGAACGCGTTGCCGACATCAACCAGTGGAATGATCAACAGAAGCTCGACCGCACGTACTTCACCCTCGATGACAGCGCTCACACGTGGCTTGAGAATCGAGAAGGCCGTATATCGACATGGGATGAGTTTCGTCAGCAGCTGATTGACACCGTTGCTAGCGTCGACCGTCGAGAGCGGGCTCAGCAGTTGCTCGAGTTAAGACTTCAGAAATCCTAACGAAACTGTGGCAATGTTTGCTGAAGACGTGACGCGCCTGTGTCGTCGCGCTGATCCCAGTATGTCCGAGGAAAAGAAGTTGCGCTACCTTATGCGCGGCGTGAAGGAACAACTGTTCGCCGGCCTTGTGCGCAATGCCCCAACTACCGTGGCCGATTTTATAAGAGAAGCCACTGCCATTGAGCGTGCTCTGCACCAAAGATCGAGGCAGTATGATCGCTCGTTCACTACCACCCCAATCAACGCCGCTTCAGTGACTCTAGACAATCAGGGCTCCGTACGTGACTTGATCAGAGATGTTGTTCGCGAAGAACTTCAGAAGCTTTGGACTCCGCCAGTGGATACACCAGTGACCGCCGTTGCCGCAGTCGTTCGTGACGAACTTAGGCACGCTTTCTCAGCAGCTGATCTCGGTCGCGAGCAGCGTCAAATGAGTTACGCCGACGCTGTCCGCCGTCCACCACCCGTCCCGCCTATCACGTCATACTACCAGCCACGTACTAGAGCACTGCACGGGCCGTAATTTTCGGCCCGGGCCCGGCCCGGGCCCGGACCTCGTTTAAATTTACCCGCCCGAACCCGGCCCGGTGACTCAAAATGAGACCCGGGCCCGGCCCGAACCCGAGAAAAAATTTCGCCTACCCGGCCCGGCCCGGCCCGACCACAGATCAGGCCCGACTGAGGCCCGACCCAGTAATTTAGGTGGTGATGCCCGAACATGGAATCGACAGCAGGGTGTTTTAAGTGGCAAATATCTACGCTTTGTGGGCGCATGTTTTGCTAAAAATTATACTTTAACATAGTTACGGTAATTTCTTGTAAAAAGGGGCTCACGGTGCAAACAGTTGAGCGGACATACTGAATACAATGAATGTTTGTTCGGCAGTGGTATACTGTACCTATTTTTTTCTGCATATACACTGGGGATCATGAAGGGTAATTTGTAGCAGACATTGTAGCAAGAAAAGTGATTTGCAGCACGAGTTCAGTTTCGATAGGGAGCGCAATAACAACAAAGGATGGATTGATGGATAGATAAACTTTATTATGGTCCATCGGAACGCGCTCTAGCACGTTGCGGGCCGCTCCGACAACGGAACAGAAAGACCAAGTCTCTCTGCTGCGTCGCGGGCCCGTTGGCCTGTCCATATAGCTGTTCTCCTAGCGCGGAGCTGGTATATAATAGCAGCCTCCCATTTGGACAGCGTGATCGCTTCGCCGCCGCGTAACACGGAGCACCGCCAGAGCATGTGTTCTAGATTGGCTTGGCAGAGAACAAAACGCTCACTTCACTTTGTTTTTATTGCACTTTATAACCTATTGAAATTTATAGCATGCTCTAATCACAAAGCCAACCATGCACCCTTCTCGATATGTAGTACCCGTCTTCACCATTGTAGCACCTTGCCAGAGCAAGAGAGAGAGAGAGAATTAAACTTTATTGAAGGACCAGGCGCGCGTGCTCTTCGCCCAGAGGTGGGTGACTTCCTCATTAAGCAGTGACTTGGAGAAGGCTACAGGCGGGTACTCCAGAGCAAGAGAAACAGAAAAAAAAACAAATTTGTGACCTTTGTTGTAAACACACTAATCTAGATAAAGGTATGGAACCGCGTGCACCACGTGTATGCGTATAATCAGCCGAAAGAAAGAAAAAAACTATTTGTCATAGCACTATTTTCATACACCATACCACTGCTTGTATATACAGACTAAGTTTCATCTTCACATGTTGCAGTCTGTCTTCACAGACTGTAAGTTTACTTATTCACATGTTATTGAGCGAAATATCAAAGTATCAAGAGATCCCCGATTTAAGCACGCCATGCGCTGTTGCATCACATATCCTGCCGCGCTAAAGCTTCTTGCACTGCTCGCGCTGGCCGGACGGGCGCACCACATCTGCCTTGCCAATTGCGAAGGCGTCGGCAGTCGTTGTTCTTAGCTTCCACCACTGGAGCAAATCTAGGATGTCTTTGTGGGCCTCTGCAGAATGACCATAGCTGTCCAGCTCATCCCTTCACTTCTCTCGTTCACGAACGTCGTGCCACTCTTCAATGTCGTCTATAAAACTCCTCTTTGAGGGCTTCTCCTTGTAGTTCTCAGCAGTGTATGTTATGCACGGTTTCCACCGTGCTCGTTTTATCCATATTATAATGGTTTATGCCTTCCCAGCGATGTAGTATCGGTAGAAGGTGGCCATTGGACTACGCGGTTAGGACTGGCAGGAGTAGGACGAAGCAACTTCGATATATTTTCGGGGTTCGTTCGAGTTTGGTAGTAAATGCGCGACTAAGCTTCTCGAAGCTTACTCATTGGATGCATACGGTTCGAGGTAAGGGGATATCACCCGGCACGGAATCTGTCATTATCCTTTTTCAAGCCAGATATTTCGTCAAGCGAATATACTTCACCCCACGCCTTGTTTATTGGACCTGTTCTATTTCTGCACATTCCAACGCTGCTGTGGCAGTATCATGTAGCTCTCGCACTATATAGCGCACTATATATAGGGCCTCAAACACGCGGCTCGCGGACCTCTCGCTAGCGGCTCCCCGCCCGCACATGACTGTCTTCATCCCATTTTTTTAAAGGTATGTTCTTGAGATACACAGGCATGACAGATCGAAAGCATATTTTTCTTGAGGCACCCCCTGCGGTCACCGTGTGTTGATACATAACCGTGAAACAAAAGCTATATTTCAGAATCGGCGTCCAGATTTCAGTCACTATGGGTGATACGAAATGACTGGTTACCCAGACGTGAAAGAGAGACGTCCGTTGATGTCAATACTAAAGGCGAACTGCTGCGCCGGCCATGTGCATGTGCACGTGCCCTCGATGACCATCGGTTTCCTGTTCTTCGATAGAGTCTGGCGCGCTCCAAGTTGCTCCGTTTCGCACTATTTTGCAACGATATGTTGTTGGAATCCTGCCGCCAAATCCCCTTCAGAAATGATCCCGTATATGAGATATGGGGAAGGTCTGCTGTGAAATAACGGTAGTTTTAAAACCTGTTCCCCGTCCCACGCTCCTACCTTCGTCATTGCCCTAGCCCTTGCGGGAGTAAATTTTTGTGAATACGGCCCGTTAGCTGAGGTGAGTTTGAGACCCCTGATATAGCGGAGCAAGACGAAAGCTCAGACGTTAACAATGCGGGCATACAAAGCAGGCTGTGCATGTCCATCTCGCGCCACATGACCACTGGAAGCCGTCACAGAGTCACAGAAAAAGAATGTGCCTATATAGGGATTCTATGTATCAAGACTCCGTGCAGTCCTTTCGTTTTAGAGGGGGGGCTCTAAATTTCAACAACGTTTGCCCGCTTTGGGTTATCACTGTGATCGCAACAGCGATCACAGTGCATTACACATTACATTTATTACTGCGATTACAGAGTAACATTTGGGATACAAAATAATAACGAAAAGAAATAAAGCACGGAATAGCGAGATGTTACATATAAGTGCTTGGTCTATTTACTTTTAGCTCGCCCGTTTCAGGTAAATCTAGTAGCTCATATGCAAGAAGCAAATGAGTTCAGTACTTATCCCTCATAAAACTTCTCCAAATAGCTTACCCCACATAAAAGAAGCGTTTTTTTCGAGATAAAATGTGGGACATATATGCATGCACAGCGTATGCGGAACAATGCACATTAAAGAGAAAAACGATTTTTCTATTATCAGTAAATTACTCTTTTACCATTCCAAAAGCACCACGCTCGCCGCGACAAGACTCTTGGTAAGAGAGAAAACTCGCATGAAAATGCAGGTAACGACGCCAACTTAAAATTCACGCAGCAAACTCCGTGACGTCATAGATTCTGACGGCATTTACTGGGCCCTACGTAGTTTACAGTGGGTAAAAATGAAGTACATTGACCTCTGGAGGGGTCACAGACTTAACATACCAAGTTTCTGAAAATTTCGTTGAGCCAGTGTCCCCAAAATACGACGAATACAGTTTGAAATCCGTGACGTCACCTGCGGAGATTTCAGCGCGAAATTTCAAAATGGAACTTTGACCTTGATTTTCTCCTTTATTAATAAACTCATTGATGGTGAAATGAATGACGTTCGGGTTCTCAGAGTACACTTTACCGGTCTAAACCAATTCAGTGTTTCACTTTAGTGACCCTTTAAGAACGGAGCAAAGTCCAAGCCCGGCCCGACACGAGCCCGCCACCTCAAACCCGGGCCCGGCCCTAAGCCCGGAGCTTCAGGCCCGAGCCCGGCCCGGGCCCGCCGTGAAAGCTACTTTACCCGGCCCGGCCCGGCCCGCGGGCCGGGCCGGGCTCGGGTTTTCGGGTAGGCCCGAGCCCGTGCAGTGCTCTACCACGTACAGCCGCACCTTCGTCGCAACCTTTGCAGGAGGCTTTCAGACGTCGGCCCATGTCTCCGATGTCTTCATGCCACCAGCCATCACTTGCCGCGCCTTACTCACCACCACAAGAGGACATGGGACGCCCACAATTTCGCAGAACGGACGCTTGGCGCACTGTCGATCGGCGCCCCCTCTGCTTCAACTGTGGTGGTGCCGGCCATATAGCTCGCTATTGTTGGTACCGCGACACATCGCTTCGCCCGTCTCGGCCAGGGTACGACGGTCGCCGCGCCAACGCCGACTATACTGTTCGCCATGACGACCCTGGTTTTCGAGGACCTCCAACGACGTGTTCTCCATATCACGAGTCGTTTCCCAATCGCCAGCCCAACTCCGCCCACCGGTCACGCTCTCCATCCCCTGCACAGACATCGTCACCGAATCGACGTACTTTTGCTGACCTTCGGGGAACAAGGTCGCCCAGCCTTTACCGGGGAAACTAAAGGCGGCGACCTCTCGGGGTAAGGTCGCAGCCCGACCACAAGACGATAAAAAGTCCCCAGTACTGCTGCTACAAAACGACGCGACGTCGACGAATATTAACAGCGACGAAACGGTGAGCGCCGACCTCAATGTACTTATTGATGGAGAGCAAGTGACGGCTTTAGTCGATACGGGTGCTGATTTTTCCATAATAAGTCACAAGCTGGCCGATCGTCTTAGAAAAGTAAAAACGCCGTCGACAGGACCACATATAAGAACAGCGGGTGGTCATTTGCTGCTCCCTACTGAAAGATGCACAGCAAGAATCAGCATAGGAGATTCCTCTTTCGTCGCGACTTTCATCGTTCTCCCAGAGTGCTGCAAAGATTTAATTATAGGAATGGATTTCTCAGGGAGCACGGCGCAGTAATCAACATCCCGGACCGCGTGGTTTCGTTTTACGAGAGTGCTCGTCTGCCTGATTCTTCATCACCATAACACAAATCCTTTCGTCTCAAAGATCACGACATAGTTGTGCCACCTCGATCATGTACCCTCGTTTCAGTAGCATGTGACGTACCGTTCGACGGTGAAGGAATCGCCGACCAACTAACCTCGCTGCTTTTCACTAGCGGGATTTCAGTAGCACGAGGAATAGTCAATGTCACCGACGGCCGAACGAACTTGCTGTTGACCAATTTCACCTCCGAGCGACGGCACCTTCCAAAAGGCACAACTTTGGCATATTTTGACGAGATAGCAGATGTTTGTGACTGCTTTTCAGCACTCGAAGCAACGCCTACACAAGACCCACATGACCTAGCACCTAACCTTGACGTCAACCCTACTTTAACTCAGCAACAGCGGGAACGCCTCCTTGCGCTGCTAGCCGAGTTCCACGACTGTTTTGCGTCGACCACGAAAGTTGGCCGGACGTCCTTGACCAAGCACCGAATCATCACAGAGGACACGGCTAGACCAATCCATCAAAATCTGTACCATGTGGCTTCAAAAGAACGAGAAGCGATAGAACAGCAGGTAACAAAAATGCTTGAAGACGACGTGATTCAACCGTCTAAAAGCCCTTGGGCGTCACCTGTTGTTCTAGTCAAGAAGGACGGCAGCCTGCGTTTCTGTGTGGACTATCGAAAGCTAAATCAGGTGACAAAAAAACGCCAGGCCTGCGCTGAAACCGCAGCACAGTCACAGCGAAAACTGGAAGAGCGGCGTTTCTAGAGCCCGTTAAGGGCTCTAGAAACGCCGGAACGCCTCTAGAAACTTGTATTGTAGCTTGGGCTACAATACAAGTACACTAGAAAGGCACCCACTACGCCATAAATCACAATTTTTGTGAAGTTGGGAAGCACCTACTAAGCCATTATTCGTCATTCTGCGGAGAAGCGAGGCACCAGCTACATGTCTGTAAGGCATTATGCGCACTTTGTTGACGCGACGACTGATGACGATGAAGAATTATGGCTCAGCCCTTTGTAATGGGTTGGAATCTTTAAATGGCCCACCAGTTATGTAATTTGCATTGGGTGACGCCCGGTCACTATTTCCCTCTCCCGTCATGCTGTATAACATACGTTGACGTGGGAGAGAGACGGTGGGGGGGGGGGGGGGGGGAAGAACTTTACCGACACCCCGAGGAAATGGATCATGCGCTTATGGGCTTCTTTGGCAACCAATACAAGCGCACTTGCGAGGAACCCACTAGGCTATAAATCATTGTAATTTTACTGAGACCCCGAGGAAGTGGATCATGCGCTTATGGGCTTCCTTGGCAACCAATACAAGTGCACTTGCGAGGAACCCACTACGCTATAAATCAATGTAATTTTTGTGAAGTAGGGCAGCAGGCACTGCGCCATTTTTCGTCATTCTACGGAGAGCGTTGGTACCTGCTAAACGCATGTAAGGCATTATGCGCACTTTGTTGATCATGCGCCTGATGACGATAAAGAATTATGGCAGAGCCCTCTGTAATGGGTTGGAAGCATTCAACAACCTACTCGTTGCGCAATTCGCATTGTGTGACGCCTGGTTACAGAATTCGCGTTGTGCGACGCTTGGTGCTTATTTTAATCTTCTACCACGCTACATTGCATATGCTAATGTCGTTCTTTCCCGACATGAAGCTTGTAAGGACCTTTTTGCAAAGCAGTTTTAAGCACCGGCATTGCTCAGAGGTTGAATACTGGGCTCCCACGCAGAGGGCCCAGGTTCGAACCTCGTTCCATCCTGGAACTTTTTTCTTATTTCGTTTTTTTTTTCTTATTTCGAGCGATACTGGTTACGGACACCGGCGGCGGCGGCGGCGGCGGACAACTACGGCGCCAAAAACGGCCGGTGAAATGATCTCATAACAGCTTTCGCTGTAAAAGACGTGTACCCGCTTCCCCGCATAGATGATTCGCTCGACAGGCTTCGAAACGCACGTTACTTCTCTTCTATGGACTTAAAGAGTGGATATTGGCAAATTGAAGTCGACCCCAGGGATCGTGAAAAAACCGCTTTCGTGACGCCGGACGGACTGTACGAATTTAAGGTCTTACCATTTGGCTTGTGCTCCGCGCCTGCTACTTTCCAGCGTCTTATGGATACCGTGCTCTCTGGGCTTAAATGGAGAACCTGCCTAGTATACCTTGACGACGTCATTGTGTTTTCTGCAACGTTTGACGAACACCTTGAACGAATGCAGGTGGTCTTGCAGGCCATACGGGCCGCAGGCCTGACGCTCAAGCCGGAGAAGTCACTTCTGCGTTGAGGAACTGCAGTTTCTTGGCCATGTCGTCAGTTACGCAGGAGTTCGTCCAGATCCCGAGAAAGTTGCCGCCGTCGCACAGTTTCCAACACCATCAGATAAAAAGGCAGTCAGGCGTTTTCTGGGTCTCTGCGCATATTATCGGCGGTTTATTCCAGATTTTGCGCGCATTGCGTCGCCTTTAACTCGTCTCACGAGGGATGACGTTGCACTTGTTTGGGGCGACGACCAGGAAGCTGCTTTCAATGACTTGCGGCAACGTCTACACACGACCCCCGTGCTTGCCCATTTTGATGAGACAGCCCCTACAGTGCTCCATACTGACGCCAGCAATGTTGGCCTCGGAGCTGTGCTTGTGCAGCGCCAGGACGACGAGGAAAGAGTGATCGCTTACGCAAGCAGAACTCTGTCACGCACAGAAGCAAATTACTCGACAACTGAAAAAGAATGCCTCGCCGTGGTGTGGGCAGTTATGAAATTTCGCCCATACTTGTACGGCCGCCCATTCAAGGTTATCAGTGACCACCATTCGTTGTGTTGGTTAACAAGTCTGAAAGATCCTTCCGGGCGATTGGCACGCTGGAGCCTTAGACTACAGGAATTTGATATAACGATGGTGTACAAGTCGGGAAAACGACACACGGACGCCGACTGCCTGTCCCGATCACCGATAGAGTCGGCTGCTTCCCTTGAAGAAGAGACGGCATTCCTCAGAATCCTCGACACGTCAACCATTGCAGATCACCAGCATGACGATCCTGAGCTACTTGGCTTTATTATATATTCGTCTAAACAGGGGCAAGACCGGCAGGCAGCACACGGTGGCTAAGTGCAACACATGTTTATTCGGTCACACAACCCACTGTCTAACAAAACGGAAGGAAAAGGGGCGGTTGCTTATATACATGCTCGAGCCACTATCACACCGAGCATTGACGTCACGAAACCCAACAGTCCGAGTCCGGGTCACCGCTTATAGCGAAGCGCGTCTGCGTCAGCACCACGATGCACAAACACGATAACACAACACTCCTCTCCCCTCACGAGGTTTCGTCTCACGGCACGTAACGGTCTGGCGGTCGCCTCAACCGGGTAAAACGTCGAAGATGCGGTGTTGATTGTCCCGAGGGGTCGCCGTTATGGGGACCACTGTCGAGCGTCGGGCCGCTGTCGTGTAGAAAGCCCGGAGACGGCTCGGTAGAAGGCCCTGCCGATTCATCTGCTGGTGACGTCAAGTTCGATGCTGGTTGGTCCTGATCGTTGAGCCGAGTAGGCGTGCTGGCCGAGGTGTGCTCTCTAGTGTCCCTGAAGAGGGGACCCTTGTTTTCCACTCTCGGCCCGTCCAGTACTGTTCCCGCCGCCTTAAGCCACCTCCGGTTCTCCTGAAATGTACGCAGTCGCAGGTTATCAGCGTGAACGTATCGGTCCTCGTCTCCGACGCGGACAATGTACGTGCATGCGCTGCACCGCTGAGCAATTGTACCCAACAGCCATTTGTCGTCGTCCGGGCGGAGTCCTTTTACCAAAACCTGGTCGCCTTCCCAAAAGTCTCTCCATGGCCCTCGTTTCTGGTCTGCGTGGAGCTTCGCCTGCTCCCCCTTTTCGCACATGCGCTGTTCCATTTCCGGGTGCAGCAGACTCAGCCTGGTTCTTGGCTGCCACGACAAGAAGATCTGGGCCGGGGTCTCACCAGTGGTGCTGGACGGGGTGTTGCGATAACTGAAGAGAAATTGGTCTATGCGATGTTGTATGGACTTCTTGTCTCCTTTTCTTTCTTCGTATAGTATCTGTTTAAACAAGTCCTTCTTGACGGTCTGAACGCACCGTTCGGCGCTACCATTCGAAACTGGGTGATAGGGAGGAGATTTGGAATGATGAATTCCATTCCTGCTCAGGAATGTTCCGAAGTGCTGCGATGTGAATTGGGGCCCGTTGTCGGTCACGATCTCCTCTGGTAGTCCGTAGGCCGCAAAAACACCTCGCAATTTCTTTACCGTCTTTTCACTTGTTGTTGTTCTCATGACAAACACCTCAACCCACTTCGAATGGGCGTCCATTAGGACCAAAAAGAAATGCTGGTCCCTTTGCGCAAAATCTAGATGAACTCGCTGCCATGTACGCGTTGGCCAGCCCCATGACATTAGTGGCACTCTAGCTGCCGCATTCTTTGACAACTGACAAGTGATGCACTCTTTCACCGCTTGCTCTATGTCTAGCGTTAAGCAAGGCCACCAGACATGACTCCTTGCTAGCATTTTCACTCGAGTCATCCCAGGGTTACCTTCGTGCAGCATTTCTAGAACCTTCTGTCGCAACGAAGCTGGTATAACCACGCGATTGCCCCATGTTACGCACTCTTGGTCTACCGACAGTTCGTTACGGCGAACGAAGCATGGTGAAAGATCGTCGTCCGACACATGCGCAGGCCACCCGTTCTGCGTAAAAAACAGCACTTTGGACAACAGTCGATCTTTACGCGTTTCCGATCTGATTTTCCTTGCCGACAATGGAGCCTCGTCTAGCACCGAAAAGAAATAAACGCCCTCCGGCTCCTCTGCTTTGTCTCGGAGCGGTAGCCGTGAAAGGGCATCGGCATTTTGGATTTCGCTTGCCTTTCGGTAGACCCATCGGTAGTCATACGCTGCAAGAATTAAGGTCCACCGCTGTATCCGTGCTGCTGCCATTGTAGGGATTGGCTTGCCATGCCCGAAAATTCCAACCAGGGGTTGGTGATCTGAATAAACGGAAAATTTTCGACCAAACAAAAATTTGTGAAACTTCTTTAGACCGAAAATAACTGCAAGAGCCTCTTTCTCCAGGTGGGCGTAGCCCTGCTCTGCCTGACTTAGTGTCCTCGATGCGAACGCTATCGGTCTTTCGACCCCCGCGATTTTATGGAATAAGATCGCCCCTAGCCCATATGCCGAGGCGTCGCATACCATACCCAGTTCCTGATCCGGATTGTAGTATGTCAGTACTCTGGGATGCATAAGCCAATCCTTAGATCTCTTAAAAGTATTCGCCACCCTGTCCGTCCATTGTCACTTAACATTTTCGCCCAACAACTCGTACAATGGTTTCAGCTCTGCTGACATGTTTGGAACGAATTTGCCATAAAAACTGAGCACGCCCAAATATGCTCGAAGCTCCTGTTTGTTCTTAGGTGTCGGCGCGTCTTTGATAGCGCGCACCTTATCATCAGATGGCCGAATGCCATTTGCGTCCAGCACGTGACCCAGATACGCCACCGATGTTTCGAAAAACTTGCACTTTCTTTTGCGCAATTTAATGCCTCGTTTCTTGAACCTTGTCAGCTCGCTTTCCATCTTTTCCCAACACTCCTCAAAACTTTCCCCGGCAATCAACACATCATCCAGGTAGCAGGCGACTTTATCTAGGCCTCCTAGAACATCGTCCATGACTGCCTGGAATATCGAGGGTGCACTGGTTATCCCATACGGTAGGCGCGTAAACTTAAACAGCCCCATGTGCGTATTTATCGTGAGCAAAGACTGCGAGTCAGGGTGCAACTGCAGCTGCTGATACGCGGTTGAAAGGTCAAGCACAGTGAAATATTTGCACCCATGCAAGGCTACAAACAAATCTTCCATGACTGGCAGCGGATAATGATCGGTGCGCAAGCAGGGATTCACCGTCATTCTGTAGTCTCCGCAAATCCTGACCGTGTTGTCTCCTTTTGGAACCACCACCAGCGGCGTGGCCCAGTCGCTTTTTAGGACGGGAACAATCACTCCTGCGTTCTGCCAGGCCCTCAATTGTCGGGAAACGGGATCTCGGAGTTTGAAGGGCACCGGTCGAGGTTTACAAAAGACCGGTGTTGTGCCATCCTTCAGCAACAAGCCTACTTGACAATCCGTTATCTGTCCGAGCTCTGGTTCAAACACTTTCGAGAACCTTTCAAGCAAGCTAGCTACTCGATTGATCCCCACCCCATCCACACTCAACCAATCCAATTTAAGAGATTCCAACCAATCTCGCCCTAGCAACGCAGTCTCACTCTTTTGCAACGTACGGACAACGATCAGAGGCAGCGTCGCTGTCTGGTTGTTGTGCTCTACCGGCATCATCAGCTTGCCCAGAACCGTTAACGGCGTTCCCCCATAGGCTTTTAGCTTTATGCTACACGGCAACAACGGTCGCCCGGCCCAGTGTCGCTGATAGAGAGTCTCGGGGACGATAGAAACAGACGCGCCCGTATCTATCTGCACCGGCACATTACGACCCCCGACCCGTACGCTTACAGTATAGTTTCGGACCCTCTCGTTACACGAAAATACATTCTGTAGCAAAATATTGTCCTCACCACTACTGTCCTCCGCATAGTGCGCTGTGCTGGCGGACGATCGGCACGCTCTTGCCAAGTGGCCCACTCGTTTGCAGGCGCGGCAGCGGTATTTCCTGAACGGGCACTTTTCGTCGGTGTGGGAGGTGGCTCCGCAGCAGTGTTGTACGGAACGGCGTTCCAAGGAACGACGTTCCAATAACTAGTTCCTTTTGGGAGGAACAGAGGAACGCCGCCGTTACGTTGAGGACCGGTGGAACTGTAACGGTAACTCGTTACGTTTACGAGGGAACGGTGTTCCTTCTATAAACGTTCCACCTCATTGGACAGGCGCACGCATACAGCGCATCATGCAGAGCAGGGCGGATGGGTGACCGCATGAAGCGCAAAAATCTACCGTTCACCTGTCACGTGACTATGAAGCGTCCTGGTTTGCACGTATAAGTGTTCTTTGTTTGCACTTCAAGGCACTCGCCGAGGTGCAGGGAAGCGCGCGACGCCGAGACCGACCATGTAATGCCGTGATCAGGTGAACATTTTCAGGCACTGTTTCTTTAGACGATAAAGTAAAGGAAGGTGCACTGAGCAACAGCGTCGCACAGCGTTGAGACGGCCACGCAACGGTATGGGTTTCGCGTCGTCTTCTTGGCACCTTGCAAGCTTAAAGAAGTGTGCCGACTTCTGACAAGAACAAAACAAGAGATGTCATGCAAGAGGAACCATCACATGAAGTATACCAGTTGCGTTTCTAACGTTACATACGAGATGCCCTATTCGTGCGGTCGGTCTTACATATAGGCCAAACCATCCGATGTTTCAATGAGCGTGCACAGGAGCACAACCGATCCTTGCGCACTGGCACGGGCAGCAATCTGGCCTTAGGTGCTTTGCAAGAAATGCGATAGCAGAAACTGTTTGCCTGATCCGAAAAATACAAAATTGCTATCGAAGCCAAATCTAGAGCTGAAAGGGAAGTCGTCGAGGCGTTTTACATCGCAAAAAAAGGAGATAGCTGCGTCAGCTCTCCTTCCATATCACTATCAAGAGATGGAATTCTTAGATGGACACATCAGGTCACTCCCGCGTACGTGATGCGCACGCGTTCTTGTTATTGTTTTTAGCATTGCAATTGCACGATTGTTTCTTGCTTTTATGTTTTGTTATTTTGAAGAACTCATAAATTACCTGCTTTCCGTAAATAAAGCCAGTTGGAAGGTCTGCGCTTGTGTGTGCGTATGCATGTTCCTGTTATCGTCCGGTCTTTTTCGCGCAGTTTAAAACCTTGTTGAAGGTGTTCCTTCAACATGCGAGTTATATCCACGGCTATCGGTCTACAATATTAGAGTTCAGTTCGACAGCCATCGCATTGGTAACGTCTCTGTCATGCAATAAACAATAGGCGTACATCCAGCGCTATATTCTTGTTGCGCCCGCTGAGCCTGCCCTGGACCCTACGACCTCGGTTGACGTTGTTCTGATTTGTGTACAACACGGCAGTACCCTCTAGCACTTCCATGGAACGTGTTTTGAACATTGCCAACGAAGTGCTGACGAGAATTCATGTTTGTCTGTCGGATACCAACACCGAGGTGCAACTGTTGATGAGTGCGAACAAGGGACCTTACTAAGTTGCGAATATGTATCGTGGACATTATTTTCTACTGACACAATAATATTGAATCACCACTCATCAAACGCCTATGCATTGTTCCTATTGATGAGGTTTTTCGCGCAAGAAATTTAATTATGTTGGTGTATGTGTGGAAATTTCTGGTTCACTATCTGAAGTGCAGTATCCTGACTGTGCACTTGAAGACCTACGTGGAAAGTGCCACATGTGTTGCATTTGTATAGATGAGCACGAAAGTTGCAGTTAGACGTGTGTAGTATTGCCGGTGGTCTCTAAACAAATTCGTTTAGGCGCGTTTCTTTAGATTCGTTTTATGTACACCTGCTTCCGGCGATGTCAAATTCGTATTATATATGTAGCTAGATGTGAGTTTTATATTGCTCACTTTATTTCACCTCAGGATTATCCTACACTATATTTTGATTAAAAAGTCAAATGTAACGCTAATGTAACGAGACGTTCCAATTTTCGAATTGTAACTGGAACGCGTTCCTTTAGCGTTAAGGGAACTTGTAACGGGAACTAGTTTCAAAATTAAGAAGGAACGAGGAACGAGCTGTCGTTCCTGTTTTAGAGGAACGTGTACAACACTGCTCCGCAGCGGTAGCAAGTCCAACCGGTTGTTTCTTTCGCTGCTCTGGTTTCCACGTAGTCTCCACGCGGCTGTCCCGCTCTTGAACTCAGAGCTTGTCGTTGTACGGCGTGGACACCCAGTTCTTGCCCCTCCGGCTGGAATTTCTTCGTCTCGGAACGGGCTAGTTCAATACTTCGGGCTAGTTCGCACGCCTCTGCAAACGTCAGTGTGGCCTTCTTCAGAAGCTCTGCTTGCGTTGTCTCGTCTTTCAGCCCGGCAACGAAACGGTCCCGCAACGCTTCATCCAAAAATGCCCCGAAATTGCAGGAGGCAGCCAGGCTCTTCAATTCCAACGCAAAGCCCGCCACCGGTTCTGTGTCCTGCTGAATCCGGCGGTTGAATCACAAACGTTCCGCTATGACCATGGGTTCCGGAGCATAATGCTTCTTGAGGGCTTGAATTAGTTGCGCATATTCTTTCTCCTCGGGCTTCGCGGGAGCTAGTAGATTTTTAAGCTTGCGATAGGTTTTCTTCCCAATAGCGGTAACCAACACCGAAACTTTGAGGTCGTCGCTCACCTGGGTCGCCCGAAGGAAGTGCTCGAACCGCTCGATGTACGATTCGAAATCCTCGTCTCCGTCCTCGAGGAAGGGTTCGAACTTGCCAGCCGCTGCCATGTTGAAGTCTTCCGCTCCCAAAAGTGCCTGGCGTCTGTCGGCAGTGCGGATTCACACGGATCCCATCCTCGTCGCCACTATTATATCTTCGTCTAAACAGGGGCGAGACCGGCAGGCAGCACACGGTGGCTAAGTGCAACACATGTTTATTCGGTCACACAACCCACTGTCTAACAAAACGGAAGGAAAAGGGGCGGTTGCTTATATACATGCTCGAGCCACTATCACACCGAGCATTGACGTCACGAAGCCCAACAGTCCGAGTCCGGGTCACCGCTGATAGCGAAGCGCGTCTGCGTCAGCACCACGATGCACAAACACGATAACACAACACTTGGCTTGATTAATTATTTAGAAGGACGAAGCCAGAACGCGCCCAAAGCCTTTGCAAGAGGACTATCGTCGTTCTGTCTGCGAAACAATGTCCTTTACAAAATGAACTTCTCGTCAGACTGGTCCACCTACCTGCATGTCGTCCCTACCGCTCTCCGTTCTGAGGTATTGCAAGCGTGCCACAACGAGGTCACATCTGGACATTTAGGCTACACGCGCACACTGGGCAGAGTTCGGGAGAGGTACTACTGGCCTAGACTCACCGCTGCCGTGAAGCATCACGTTCGGACCTGCCTCGATTGCCAGCGGCGCAAGTCGCCTCCGACTAAACCAGCCGGTTTGTTACACCCTGTCCAGATCCCGCCAACGCCATTTGACCAGATCGGAATGGACCTTTTGGGCCCACTTCCCACCTGTAGTGCTGGTAACCGCTGGGTTATAGTGGCGACCGACTGACTACCTTACTCGCTACGCCGAGACAAAAGCCATCCAGAGAGGCACAGCAGAGGAGGTGGCCCGATTCTTCATAGAGAACATTGTGCTGAGACACGGTGCGCCGTCGATCGTTATAACAGATCGCGGAACCGCATTCACGGCCGCGCTTTTAGATCATGTGTTGGTGTTCAGCGGTACTATTCATCGTAAGTCGACAGCCTACCATCCACAAACCAACGGGTTGACCGAGCGGCTCAACAAAACTCTGGAAGACATGCTTTCAATGTATGTGGACATCGAGCACAAAAATTGGGACGAGATTCTCCCTTACATAACGTTTGCATACAATACTGCTAAACAAGGAACCACACGGATGACCCCATTCAGCCTTGTTCACGGACGAGAAGTAAGGACCATGTTGGACGCGATGCTGCCACACGAATGCGATAACAACGAAACGAGTGCCGACGCGTTCACTCAACGCGCAGAGGAAGCCAGGCAGCTCGCACGTCTGCGAATATACCAACAGCAAGAGTACGACGCTGGACGCTATAGCCTACGTCATACACCTGTAACGTACGAAACCGGGGACAGGGTATGGGTGTGGACGCCTGTACGAAGACGGGGACTATCCGAAAAGTTGCTCAAAAGATACTTCGGACCTTATCGAGTGCTGCGACGACTAAGTGACGTTACCTACGAGGTCGTCCCGGATAGCCCAAACTGTACAAGGCGTCGCCAGCACTGACCTGAACTTGTGCACGTAGTGCGCATTAAACCATACGTCAGCGAGTGACTCTACGAAGCACCGTCGCTTGTACAAAGTGACTTTATGCGCGAATGACTGGCTCAGCTATAGCATCGGGGCGATGCTCTTTTAAGGGGAGGCAAATGCCGCGCTCGAAATAGACAGAGAACGAACACGATGTGCGCGCCAAAAGTCTCGTGAAAAGGGACACTGACCAAAGAAGACGACGTGCTTTTGTTTATGTCTTTGCTCTTGGCTGCTGCATAAAAACACGCCGTCGGTTCTCGGACTCAACGTCTCGGTGGTTTGCTTACGTTGAACCGCGACAATATACATGTGATATGTCACTGTACTATGCACGTGTGGATGAGGTAGCCAAACTCTTTAGATGAGAGGGTGACAGAGGGCTGGCTGACGCATTTGTCTTTAATTCTGGTGAAGTGAAAAGCTTCAATTGTTGTTCTTGTTTTATTATGATGTCGTGACAGGATGGCGGTGTCACTAAAATGGGGATTACATCCACACGAAAGACAATGATTAGCCAGATGGTAGGAGGTGGGATTAGATGAGGAGAGCGAGCGTCGGTGTTTTTGCAACCTTGTGTTGAGGCACCTCCCGCTTTGTCCTATGCACGGTGCAAGAAATACTTTAGGTCAGCGAACGCCAAGACTACCCGTTGCGCGACAGTGTTCTGCTTCGCAAGAAGCCTGAGAGATGGCGCTACCAACTTCGACCCGGTAAAGTCCGCGAGGCCGGAGAACGATCCTCAGGTCACGTGGGCATAAAGTCACGTGATCAAAGCGATAGCTCATCTAGGTACATCTTCACCTAGGAGCAGAGAGTGTGTCTAGGGACGGTTTAGGTACAACCACCGAACACGCGGAACACGTAGTACAATCGTGTGGTGTGTGTGAGAGGCATATGAACGGGGTGGGCGTGTGTCCACAGCTTCCGAGCTAGTAAAGTTGCGTTAATTCTTTACCACTTAAAACGTGGCAGGCCGTTTCAAGCACGTCTTCATTAGCACTGAAACCGACTCTTGGGAAAAGAAATACAGGCAAGTGAGGTGTGAAAACGCAATGTGAAGTGCTAATTGTTGAGAAAGCGCCTATGAACCAAATGTACTGGCAACAGCTACGTTGAGGCATTTTCATTGGTGTCATGTGTGCTGACTCTACGTAGTTTCCGTGAATGGTTTGAGAAGTGTGTTGCGTTTTTTTTCCCCTTCTTGTATTGCATGAAGCTGCACACATTTTAAGTGTCCCGTATAAATGCTTGTACGCAAGAAGAGCAGCTTGGGCTTGTTCGTGTACATACGTAACGCAAGCGGAATTGCTCACACCGAGGCAGGGCCGGTGTAAGCTAGTCGACACGAGAGCATGTGTTGTCTTGCTTGCTCCGTCGCTGTCTCAGTATGTGCTATTCCGCTTGCTCGTGCTAGGTCTAAGTTATTGGCAGACGCGGACATGTGCGATATATGTATTTTGCAGACGTGAGTACTAGTAGCGCAGTGCAATAGAAAATGTCTAAGGTACTGCATCTGATGATGCACAGACATAACAAGTGCTTCATGACCAGTTTACTTTGAAGGACTTCATACGTTACACCTTGCTCCCGACACAGTTTAACCGGTTGTTTACTCCGGTTGTTTACTCCTTTGTTTTTGCTGTTGCCAAGGCCTCTTCTCCATGGACATTTTTTATGTGCCTTTTTAAATTGCTCGCATTTGAAAAAGCCTTGTCGCAGAAAGTGCAGATCTTGTCAAGTCTCGTGGAGGTGCTAGCGCGCGCCCCAGCGCTTTCGCTGCCGTCCATCGAGAGCGTCCGACAGGAGAAAAGGATCGCTCTCCGCTAACTCGGGAGACGGGAACGCGAGGCTCATTTGTTGCGGGATCGGCAGGAACTGTAGGTAAACTGGGAAAACTTGGCATCGCCTCATAGGGAATAATCGAGCTCTTGATTTCTCTCGTGGTTGACGCTGCACCGTCCCTAGGATTCCCCAGAAAGCGATGTTATACGGAGCGTTGACGTCTGCATCGAACTAGCCAATGAGAGCGAGGATCACCCTCCTGGAGTTACCGCTTCGCGAACCTTACGACACGGTAGGCTGCCTTGATAACCACGCGCAACGAGGCACTCTACGACCCGTGCAAGCGAACGAACGTCACCGTGTGCACAGTGGCCGGAGCCTGCGCCTACTGTTGAAGCTCTTCCAGTTAACCAGTGTGCGTATAGCGAACATGACCAATGCAACGGTGCCTGAAGTATTTAATAGGAGAAATAGCACCCTCTTATCACGTTATCTTATCACGTTGTTAGCTGGCAGCGTGAAAAGCACTGAAGCAAGGTCTGGGTACGGGCTAGTTGGTATTCCATATTAAATTGTGATCACAGCTGCGCAAAGTAAGACACGAGACAGAGAGCAACGAAGACGAGCGCTGACTTCCAACTAAAATTTTATTGTGAAGAACAAGCAATTTATGAAAAACGGCATGCGATAAAAACCGCATATGATAAATGACACCCCCTCCGAAACACGAAGCCAACATGATCAAGCACTCTAAAACAACTAAGCGGGAACAGCCTGTCAAAAAGAAACCTAGCGCGTGTGTGGGTGCAAGAAGGCAAGTTCCTTATCAGTCAAAGCTATCGAAGGCTTACTAACAGTACGGTCCCTAGAATATACTGGCTAGTCTGCCGTCTCCGCGCCGTCCCCTTGCAAGGCCGCGTCCGCGCCACGGATGCTTGCGCAGGGGGCGCTGCGGTCCATCGGAGCGCCTGCACGGTGCATGTCGCGCAGGAGGAATCGGTGGAGTATCGCGCCTTGCCTTTTATTTTGCGCTCGCGCATGAACTCCACGTTTTCGTTCTGTTCGTGTGGGCAGAGACTGGAACATCTTGAACCGACCAAACATTGCGTTCAACGTCGTCTCTTGTCTGGACACTGCCGTGATCACACTAAGATCAGTGGCGGATCCAGACGCTCATTTAAGAGCGCGCAGTTACTCGAAGCAAAACCAAAGGGCCAAAAATTGGCTTTTATTTTTTTTTCTTAAGGAGTTACTGTTATCACAAGACTGTCATCATTATATATATGCTGTTAAATTGTCCTTACGAAGGTACCAAACATTTCTAAGATCAGTTTTTAATAAGCTTTAACAGTTCTGAGAGTAAGAACGTTACTTCAGATATATTTAGTGTGCTAAGTCTCGTAATTATAAAGGTTGGTTCTCGATGTGTTACGGAGACAATAAACGCAATGCAGTTCTGAGAATGGGTGAGTATATTAATTACAGATATTGTAATGTTGGAGAAGATTTTTTTAACGATAAGCTAAGTTCATCGCTCAAAGTGTTATTAGATCTATTTACTGTCCCACAATACATACATACATATATATATATATATATATATATATATATATATATATATATATTGTGGGACAGTAAATAGATCTAATAACAGTAATAGATCTAATTTGATATATATATATATATATATATATATATATATATATATATATATATATATATATATATATATAGACAGAACTTTATTTTTGTCCAAGCTTGCTGCGGTCCAGGGAGGCGCGGTAGCCGGGAGACTGTATAGCTATAGTGCCTAGAATATACTGTATATTCTAGGCACTATAATATAGCTCTACAATGACGCCACAAATAAGTTGCGCCTCCTACAGGCTGGGACATTTACAGCAGAAGTTTGGCACATCAGAACCATGTGTATCAGACGAAGAACAGACATATGGTACCTTTTCCACGAGTACCTTGCCACAAGGTTCGAAATTATAAAATGAAAGGGGTGTTGGCTTTCATAATGTGCGTTGTATTTGGTTTTTGGCTCCTCCACTGAAAATATATAGGTTCGTTCTTTAATGAAACTGTTGCATGCCGAAATGAGCGGGAAATAGGCTCGAAGCGCAGCACAAGAAATACTCATTCACGGCACAAGAAATACTCAACCAGATGTGTCGTTCAATGTCAGTTTGTCGACTGTTCGCCCACCGCACATGTTTCGCGCTGCTTATTACTTTCGTTTGCTTTTTTTTTTTTTGAGGTATAGGGATATAGGTATAGGGATAGGAGCTATCTTTTATCTGGGAATGACATAAAATCACACACGCCTGCCACAATTGACGTCGTTGACAGCCTCATTGATGGTGGAGACTTCAGGCGCGGAGACTGCACTAGCGTCGGGCACAGACCACAGTGCATACGTGGAAAAAAAAAAAAGCCACGATATGCTGACTTACTACATTGCTGGTTAGGTGGCGCGTAAGACACTAAAGAAGACACAGTGCGAGACTTGTGCAACATGTCTCACATCAGACAGAAACACAGCTACGGGGAGTGATCAGGCCTCCCTATTCACAGCGCACTTTGAGAACGGAGGCCTGATATACCCCTCCGGACCTCTCAAAGCAGCTATTGCAAAACTTGAAAATAGCTTTACCACTTATTTCAGCATGAGTAAGCTGCACGAAAAGAGCATTGTGGATTTAAGCGCTTTCTTGAAAAAAAAAACAGATTTGCCTCATCTGGGATGTGAAGAACATTCAAATTTCATCACAAAAAGCCTCCATGAAGTTCTGCATTTTACTTTGATTCCGCTTCTTCACGAAATCACTGAACAGCGAAAGAGAAGTAAAGCGGCAAAGAATTAAGCTGCTAAAGACGAGAAGATGCAATTAAATGACGCTGACGAAACCCATGTCAAGGAACCAATAAAGATTAAAAATTTTGATGCTCTCAATTCTGTCTCGTGAAGTGATAAGCAGGACGGATGCACTGAGGGATGGTGGTCATCACTGGGAAACTTGTGTGACGCCAGACTTCGTGCTCTTCTGCAACTTTAACTAGCGCTAAGGTATTCCTTACTTATTTGTACTCAATGTCACGTTCTGTAATAAAAGCAAACGCCACAGGCCTTCGACGTGAAAAGGTAAGCAAACGCGAGAGCGCGATTGTAAACGGCTCCGCCAGCCCACCCGTAAGCGAGAGTCGCGGGCGGGGCGTCTGCTCAAGGAACTCCGATTGCGCGCAGCGCCACCGCCGCAGGCATCTCCGAGAGGACGCGGCGGAGAGCGGAGACGGCAGACTAGCCAGTATATTCTAGGGACCGTACTAACAGAGCCACCTTCAGCGATTGCTGCGGCCTCTATGATGAGTCTTGTATTCTCGTTGGGATGCCTTGCTAGTACAGCCGTCTTTTCAAAGAACGGAATACAGCCGCATTGTGCGCATTGCACACCAAGAAAGCCCTCTCTCCCTCTCCTCACTTTGTTGTTGTGTTCCTGCAGTCGGATATTCAGGCATCTACCTGTTTGCCCTATGTAGGACAGACCACAAGACAGGGGTATCTTGTACACTACCCCTTTTGAACAATTCAATTCAATTTTATTTTCCAGTATATACATCCTGGATGGTTGCGTTGGGTTAAAAGCTGCATAAGTAGCTTGACGGGACCCAACGACCAGACTATACAGGGCAGTAACAACAAGCAGTCCGGTGCAATGGCGAGCAAATCAACAAGCAAAACAGAATACCATATCGTACAAAATGAATACATATACAGCGGTTTACATGTATTTCCAGCACGAGAACTGCAGGAAGAAAAAAAAGGGAAAATAAATACATGTGCATAAAAGAAAATACTGGGGAAAAGAAAAAAAAATGCTACATACAATAAAATACTGCTATAGCATGAGTAATGAACAGAAATAAGAATAACACAGAATAGTAACACCGAACTACTGTAGCAATACTAGCTATTTGGAACAAAATAAAACAAAAACACTGGCCATATAACACAGCAAGAAATTCATGGAAGCAGAATGACTATGCTAGAAGAAACGACATAAGTTACACACAATGCAATTACACAGAATGTCACAGTATGTGACATTACAAGTGTGCGAAATATAAACGCAAGTCTTTTTTACTGGAAATCTGAATATCTTCATATTTATTTAAAGTGGATGGTAGGTTATATGTCAATGATTGATGTTTGTAGTGCGTCCTGAAATATGGAACTGACCATGTCTCAGGGTTCCTTGTGTTCGCATTAATTCTACGACGTTCTAAAGATGCCAACTGTTTTATGTAATTCTTGAGGGATTCAGAAGCATATCGCGCAGTATGTAATAAACGAAAAGTATAAAGGTTGTCAATTCTAATAACATTGTACTTAGGAAACGCTTCTCTGGTGCTAGAATAATAGTCTATGTTGCCAATATAGCGAATAATCTTCTTCTGTAGCATCAGAACTATATGTTAGTTATAGTGGTTGTACTCCACACTAAGGCGCAATAATTTAAGTGGGCATGAAATAAAGCATTGTAAATCTGTACTTTGGCCTTTGTAGGCAGCAAACTACGACATCGTGATAGGACACCTGTCACAGAGGAGAGCTTTTCACATAGGTGAAAGGAACGTACTTCTTGTTATGGTTAATACAACATGGACTACGCGCCTTGGCAACAGGATTAGTCCTAACACAAAGCCCTGAAAATTTCTTAGCAGCCGAAAAGACCACGTCGACACCCAATTTTCTTCCTATTTTCTTCAGTTTGTGGGATACGCCATGAATATACGGAGGAACGGTTATTTTTCCGCGGTCATGTGCTGCAGGCTCGACGCTCTGAGGTCCATCACCTGACCTACTGCGCAGCTTTTCTGCCACTGAAACCAGAAGCTTGTCAGGATACCCGGCCGCCTTCAACCGAGCGATTTGCGAACGGAAACTTAAATCAATTGAATGATGACAGGATTTTACCAAAACATTATGCAAGCCGCCATAGGCAATTTTTCTTTTGATTAGTCTCGAATGGGCCGACGCATATGATAACAGAGGCTTGTGTGCACGTGGCTCATACATCCAGCATGCATGATGCTGCAAATCTAAGAACCTAAGCACACCATTCATCGGTAGTTCATGTGTAATTAAAAGAGGGTTGAGGCATTCCTGAAATAGGGCCAACGTCTGATGAACGGAGGTTTCAAAAGAATGGTCATCACATTCAAACAGAATTAAGTAGCCGTCTACGAAACGAAAGCATTTCACAATTTTTGTATCGCACAACCGAGAGTCGACGTTTCTGTTGAGATGCGCCAAAAACAAATCACTCAACACGGGAGCGATACAAGACCCGATACTTGTACCACTTTTCTGAAGGAAGAACATGTCATTCCACTCGGCAAAGGTTGAGGTGAGGTAAAACTGAAGCACTTTTATAAAGTCCGAAGTAGAAACACCGCACTCGTTTTGAAACGCTACAGCATCAAACCTTAAAATCGCTTCTTCAACAACTTCCAACAGTTCCTGATGTGGTATAAAAAATATAGATCTTTTATATCTATGGACATAGCGTGAAATGTGACATCAGAATTTTGAGACAGGTATTCAATGACATCGGAAGAACCTTTGACTAGAAATGGGTCATCGGCCTCAAGCTTTTGAAGATGGCTCTGAAGCCAGCAGGAAAGGGTATTCTGCCACGTGCCTTTTTCTGAAACAATGACGCGAAAAGGCGTATCACGTTTATGAGTTTTTGCTGAGAAAAACATCATTAGGCTAACCCTTCCTTTTTGTCTACAGACTAGAGGGTGTCTAAGATCCTGCGATCCTAATGGTTGAGGCAGGCAAGAATTTATCGGCAAACCCTCAGTGTTCAAGTGGATCAAGGTCCCGGAAGTCGTCACTGAAGACACGTAGACGTCGAGAGTTGTCTGCGCTTATAGATAGCACCATCGACACGTCGAGCACAAGTGGCAGCAGGATTTGTTCCGCCTTCGTCGTGAGTCCCCTACTCCCAAGGCACCACAACAGGTGCACACCGACGCAGGAGTGACCCTTCCGGACTTCGTCACTCACACTCTCGATCTTGGGCCCAAGTTCGCCACTGTGGGAAAGAACTCTCCAGCGGAACTGTTGACACTGGTGCGTGATGTGTCTAGAAGTGCTCCGGAATGTGAGAGTGATCGTTGCGTGTCTGAGGGTGTCGATGTGCTCCGGTTATACTCTCCTCGTCCAGACCCCGTTCCCATTAAGAGGGTGCTATCTTACCTCACCGAGAAGACGCTGTGTCTGACAGCTGCTGACAAAGAAGGTAGGTTTTTCGTCACACCTCGAAGCAATTTCCTGGAAAAAGCGCAAGCTTCTTTAGATTCCGTGTTTGTTAGGCGAACAGACGTTGATCTCAAGAAAGTGAAAACTAAGGCAAAACGCATATTAACGCAACTTAATCTGGACGGTCTTGCACAGTCTGTAGACAAAAGGGAAGGGTTAGCCTTAATGATGTTTTTCTCAGCGAAAACTCATAAACCCGATACGCCTTTTCGCGTCATTGTTTCAGAAAAAGGCACGTGGCAGAATGCCCTTTCCTGCTGGCTTCAGAGCCATCTTAAAAAGCTTGAGGTCGATGACCCATTTCTAGTCAAAGGTTCTTCCGATGTCATTGAATACCTGTCTCAAAATTCTGATGTCACATTTCACGCTATGTCCATAGATATAAATGATCTATATTATTCTATACCACATCAGGAACTGTTGGAAGTTGTTGAAGAGGCGATTTTAAGGTTTGATGCTGTAGCGTTTCAAAACGAGTGCGGTGTTTCTACTTCGGACTTTACAAAAGTGCTTCAGTTTTACCTCACCTCAACCTTTGCCGAGTGGAATGACATGTTCTTCCTTCAGAAAAGTGGTATAAGTATCGGGTCTTGTATCGCTCCCGTGTTGAGTGATTTGTTTTTGGCGCATCTCAACAGAAACGTCGACTCTCGGTTGTGCGATACAAAAATTGTGAAATGCTTCGTGTTTCGGAGGGGGTGTCATTTGTCATATGCGGTTTTTATCGCATGTCGTTTCTCATAAATTGCTTGTTCTTCACAATAAAATTTTAGTTGGAAGTCAGCGCTCGTCTTCGTTCACAAGGGGAGAAATTCGGCCTTGTTGGTAAGACATTAGGAAAAATTTGCAGCGCAAAATAACACAAGGACGAGAAGGGAGGACACGCACGTGTTGTGTCCTCCCTTCTCGTCCTTGTGTTATTTTGCGCTGCAAAATTTTCCTAATAGTCTTCGTTGCTCTCTGTCTCGTGTCTTACTTTGCGCAGCTGTGATCACAATTCAAAGTGAAAAGCACGTACTTCTCTTTGCAAGATTTGTAGCCACTTTTGCAAAAGGGCATAAAGCACTTGCCCATTCTTCCGCAGCACAAAAACACTTGACTAGTATAACATTTTCAAAAACGAGCTCAAAAAGCAACGGCAGCAACAAGAAAAAGTGCGTGCACTGCACGCCGAGGTGGAAAAATTTTCCAGTTCCAGTTGCTTCTTGCACATAATCCTGACATAATAGCGATAACTGAGACGTTGCTTTCCCCAGCTATCACAGATCACGAAGTAGTGCATCCAAATTATTGCATCATTCGAAAAGACAGACCGTCACGTGGTGGTGGTGTGGCGCTGTTGATAAAGAAATCCCTTCGATTCGTACCATTACCAGATGTGAGGGACGCTGAGGCGGTGTTCTGCAGAATCATCGGCAACAACGCTGCCATAATTGCAGGCTGCGTTTATCGAAGTCCAGACTCGAACGAAGATTGTATCAGGAACATACAGGAGTTTTTGCAGAACCACGCCCCCAGCCTGAGAATTACCATCATGGGAGACTTTAACTTGCCACACATTAAGTGGAACACAAAGGAAGATACATCACATGTTTCCGAAGCACTGATTGATGTGATGCTAAATTTTAATCTAGAACAAGTAGTTAGTCAAACAACGCGCTCGCAAGGCCCTGCAAATAACATACTTGACCTAATACTCCTCAGTGATCACTTCCCAATAAACGCAATGCAAACTAGTATTGTCGAAGGAATATCCGACCACAATATACCGATATGCCACCTACCCTTGTCATTTTCTATTCCAAAAAGTCCTTTGGAAGCAAAATTATTGACTTTGAGAAATCGAACGACGCCGATATACCTGGCACATGAATTCACATCATTTTCAGATATTGCTTCTGGTTCATCAGCAGACGTAAATGCCCTCTGGATAAAGTTTAAGAGGAAAATACATGAGTGTATTACCAAATTTATACCGCTAAAATCTAGGAAACCAAGAAAATACAGTCCATGTGTAACGCGCGAGGTAATTCATGCCAAAAAAAAAGTTAAAACGTTACGTCGCTCATTGAAGAAGACAGAAAGTCAATCAGTCCAGAATTCTAAGCTGATCAGCGCCAATCAAGAGCTGAAACTGAAGCTGAACCAGTCACGTAAACAATACTTCAATAATATCCTACCGGATTTCCTAAAAATAATCCACAGAGATTTTGGAACCACTTTCGTGCACGTAATACTTTGACGCCAGAACGGCCTCATGATGAAAATGTTGTCCAAGCTGATGCATTCAACAAGTATTTTCAATCTGTATTCCCTACAGATAATGGGTTCCTTCCCTTAATTGTTTCTACAGGTTCTAGCATTGACCCACTTGCAATATCTGACTCGGGAATCTTTAGCCTTCTTCTTGGATTAGACTCGAAAAAATCTAGTGGCCCTGATAATATTCGAAACGAATTCCTAAAGCGATACGCAGAATGGTGCAGCAGATACCTTGGCATTATCTATCGCATTTCACTTTCAACTGCACGTGTGCCAAACGACTGGAGGCAAGCAAAGGTGATACCAATTCATAAACCAGGCGACACAAACTCTCCTTCAAACTACCGACCCATTTCTCTTACCAGCACATCATGCAAGATCCTAGAGCATATAATTTTAAAACACCTGACAGTATATCTGGAAGAAAATCGCATACTATCACCTAGCCAGCACGGTTTTAGACGGGAGATGTCAACAGTAACGCAATTAACGGAAGTTGTTCACGACCTCGCACGGACGATTGACAATCGCGGCCAAACAGATATTATATTCCTAGACTTCAACAAAGCGTTTGATCGCGTGTGTCACAACAAGTTAATTGCAAAACTAGAGGCAATAATTGGCGCTGGAAACATGTCAGCTTGGATGGGCGATTTTTTATCCCAGCGTTCGCAATTTGTTTATCTCGATGACGCGTCATGCGATATTGTTCCCATCTCATCTGGTGTACCACAGGGCTCGGTCTTAGGGCCCTTACTGTTTTTAATTTATATTAATGACATCGTCACTAACACTGAATGCAACATAAAACTTTTTGCGGATGACTGCATTATCTATAAAGAAATAATGTGTTACGAAGATTACCTCACCCTAAACAGACAACTTAACGTGATAAATACCTGGTGTGAACAATGGAAAATGTCTATTAACACTAGCAAATCTGTGGCAATGACGGTGACAAGAAAGAAGAACCCATCAGAATATACTTACTCACATAGTGACACTAATCTAGCTAAAGTTCATCAACACAAATACCTCGGGCTGACTCTTACATCCGACCTCAGGTGGAACATTCACATTGCCAACATCTCCTCAAAAGCCACCCGTAAGTTGTTCTTTCTTAAAAGGTCCCTGAAGTCTGCTCCCACCCATATCAAACTCCTCAGCTATACAACCTTTGTGCGGCCAGTGCTCGAATACGCTAACACTGTTTGGTTCCCGGCGCCAGGGCATGCGGGCGTCACCGGGAACCAGTTTGCGGATGAGGCGGCTCGAGGCTTCACAAATCACCGAGCTTCCTTGCACACTGCAATAGAGGACCCAACGCCCCTAGACCCTAATTTTGCTACAATTCTTCAGTATTACAGGGAGAATAGAAAACTCTATCCAGCACCGCATAAGAACCTCACAGCAATGGAATCTGCGGCGTTACGCAGACTCCAGACAAACACATACACGAACTTACACAGGCTACATGTATTCTACCCCACAGCATACAGAGATATATGTCCGTGGTGCGGGGCCCCACCAACTCTGTTTCACATTACATGGGAGTGTACACTTCACAACGAAGAACACCACAACATGAATAACACAGAGGAAAAATGGGAGGCACTGCTGTCCAGCTCGGCCTTTGATGATCAGCTTTGTCTGATCCAACGGGCAGAGAAGATGGCAAGGGCCAGCGGAGCCCTGGAATAGGGGCCCGACCATTTGCTTTGCTCCGCGTTATACGCAAATAAAGTTTCTCTCTCTCTCTCTCTCTCACAATATTACTAGCATAAATCAACTAAAAAAAGTTCAAAGAAAAGCGATACGGTTTATTCGTAACAAATACAAACGTACTGACTCGCCCACTGAACTTCTGGCATCATCCGGTCTAGACACACTGACAATTAGAGCAAAACAAGCTTGTTTAAAATTTATGCATAACCTTCTGCACAACCGCTTCAACATAAATTCTTCAAATTACATCAACTTCTCTAGGTCCCGAATATCACGTAATAAACACGATAAAACGTTAGACGAATACTTTTGCAACTCCAACACATTTAAATACTCATTTTTTCCTACGGCAGTTAGAGAGTGGAACCGCCTTGACCCAACAATAGCAAGCATTGAATCACTGTCAACATTTTGTTATGCCATAGAAAATAAGCCCCAACTATGAAAAAAAATGTTTTATGTTCATGCAATGTGTTCTTTTGTTGCCTGCATGACTTTTTTATGTTGCATTAGATAATTGTATTAAGTTTCACTGTTGAGTTGTAAATACTGATGTTGTATTAGAGATAACAACATTTCTATGTATGAAACGCAATTGTACTCTCCAATGTGTATATGATGTTCATGCTCACGTTGTTATCAGTATGCCCACCTGCCTTGGTCTCTAAGTGAGACTGGCAGTATTGAAAATAAATAACATAAATAAATAAATAAAATAAAGTAGCCTCTAGCATCATTCTAGATAATGTGTAATTCGGGTTAAACCATCAAATGAAAAAGCTGGCACTTGTTTGTTATAATGTGTTAAGGTATAGCTTTTCTTTTAACTTCAGCTCTATTCACCATCATGCATACCAGTCAGAAACAGCCTCCCAAAATTTACCCCTACAAAGATTCTTGTCAAGCAATTTTATGTCCACTGGCGATTTTATACCACCACTTGAGAGAAATTGGTATGCCGCAAAGAGGATGGGGACAAAATGACACGGGCGGCGACTTCCAACTGTTTATTAACAGAAACCATGTACATTTATATAGGCTGCCGAACAAGGTAATCTCATTATATAAATAGAAACATGGACAAACTAACAACTCATCATGAGCCACTGAAAGAGTCGAGACATGCGCCAGAAACTGCATTGACTTGAGCTGTAAAATCATGCCAGCAAACATGAACAAACACACGTCCATCACAGGATCAATCGGGGTGAAAAGCAAAAGGGGCAGCGCACAACCTAACTTGACACGTCTGCAGGCTATCTTTCAAACACGTCACTTCTTTCTCACTTAAATCTATTGATGGCGCACTAACTGCCTGCCCTTTTTATTAGGAATGCCTCGATTGTCTCTCTTTCAGTGCGGCTGCTTGCTCTTCTTAGAAAAGTGGTTTGGCTGAAGTGTGGCGCACAACCACATGTGCTTGCAGTGGTCTGCCAAGGGCCTGCCCATCTTGCTGCTGACCGCCAAGTGGTGCTCCCTGGCACGATCGTTGAAACATCATATTCCCATAAGCTGCGGTAGGCTGTAGATCGGCCAAACGGGCCGGTGTGGCTCATGATGAAGTGTTAGTTTGTCCATGTTCCTATTTCTGTAATGAGATTACCTTGTTCAGCAGCCTATATAAATCGGCGTGGTTCCTGTTAAACAGTGGGAAGTTGGTGCCCGTGTCTGGCAGTTGTGTCTTCACTTCATCTCTGTCCTCTTTGCGCCATACCAAGTTTTCTCAAGTAATGAACTGACTAGCTCAGCAACAAGCCCTTTTATAACACCAATCATAGTTGAGCAAGCGAGTCTGTATATTCAGTGTGACTGCCTTCCACAAAATTGTGTACATAAATAAATAAAAGTATATTATAGGGAATTCTTTATTTACTTTGTATTTTAAAGCCCAGCATAAGAAAAATTTGCATCACGTCAGAGTAATCCGCAGCATTTTAGGAAGTTTGTGCTTACAGTGCCATTTGAAACAAAAAGCAGCGTTCATTGTTGCACTTCGTTTCTGCTCGTTGCAAGGCCTTCAGATTTCACAGTTAGCATTAAGGAGAATGCGCTATACCTGTCAAGCAATTCAAAGATATATCACATAACCTAAATGAAATCCACGGACAGTGAAGCTAAGGAATATACCAGTGACATTATTTGCATGTTTTAACTGTAGTATAGTATAATTATGACATAGATGGAAAGGAATTAAAGTGGATGGAAAATCAACTTGCCGCTGGTAGGGACCGAACCTACAGCCTTCCCAAGATTACACAAACGTAACTACTAAATAAAGTGGATGGGAAAGTGAGAGCCGTTATAGCTCAATTGGTAGAGCATCGGACGTGTTACCCGAAGGTTGTAGGTTCAATTAATTAAATCTCAGCGCGCTCTGACTGCCTCTCTACGAGGTGGCTGTTTCCCGATCATTGAATAACATGCGGGTCGAGGCAACGACATATTTGCGAACATACATTTGTAGTAGAAGGACGCGCTGATGTCACGATCACGTCAGACAGATTTCAGTCACGAAACTGAAAACTGGGCGCACACATACACAAAAAAGATGGGTCGAGGTGGCCGATCGGTACGGACATACGAAGCGGACACACAGAGCGAGCATAAATTTGGATGTGCAACTCTACAACAAGCTGCAAGATAAACAGCACGAAAAGATAAAAAAAACGTGTACGCAAGGTACTAGTTAAGTACGGGTCCTTTGTCATCGCCACTTCTGCCGTTAGCTTGCAGCATGTCACCGACTCCTCTAACAATGAGCAAAGGCACAAACATTTCCAGCGGGACTACGGCACTACGGAACACACGTACTGTACTTCACGTGTAAAAACACTGCACACAACAATCAATTCATTGTCACGTGCTGACAAGCAAGCCCTTCGGTATCAGCACGAACGCGTGCACGCATGCTTAGGATTGCAACTGAAACATGAGGGGAAGAAAGTTTATAGTTACCTTCAAGTGCAACAAGTGGACGGGGAAGAGCGGAAGTATCACCACGACCTGTAGAACAGAAAACCAACAGGGAGCGCTTGACGGTCTTAAGTCGTAACACCTTCCACACGTAGAACTGTCCCGAAATACAACTGGATTAACACGATTTCTACACAAAATCGTATCTAAAATCAATTCTTCATTCACTACACAAAAACACGAAAATCGCCCGCATCTTCCCATGGGGGGAACTCGAGTAAATGCGTCGCAGAGTGGTAGGGGTATCGCGTGAATGTTGCGTTTTTGGGTATGGTTTGGGAATGCTTATTTGTTACACGATGCGCACACCAAGTACGACTTGAACGGCTCCAGCGTGCACGAAGTTCCGGGTCCGCAGCTCGCTTCAAACGCTTGCGTTCAGCGTCGTATGCTCGTCTCTTCGCAGCCTTGTCTTCTGCGTTGCTTGCTATTGTTGACGCCGACGACGATGAGGGTGCGGTAACGTTGCCTTCAACGAGTGGTGGGACGCTGATTGAAGGTACTGTTGCTTCCATCGCATCTACTCGAGCCAAGCACAGCGTCAAGTCAAGCGAAAGCCAACTGAAGACGCCCTTGACTGAATTCCGAACGCGCGCTCCGCCGCTTATATACACAGCGCCCGCGTTCGAGGGAGAGGAGGGAGGGAGGGAGAGGAGAGGCTCGCTGCCGGCACGAGACGAGCTGAGCATGCACAGTGGGGGTGTGGACAGCGCCGCCGACGCCGCAGGTGCGACTAAGAAATGCTCCGCATTTAAAACGCGCACCTCTAGTCACTATATCTCAGGCCAACACGTCAGCCATCACACACGCATCACGTTTGCTGTACGAAACTGCGGTCGTCGGTTTTCGAACTATGTGTGCGATTTTGTATGCATTCCAAAATAAGCACGGAGGCGTGGCATTACATCCAGCCGCACGTGACCGCAAGCGATTGGTCAATGCAGGGCCGTGACGTCTGTCGTGGTTCACATGGGCCATTCGCGTGCGGCTGGATGTAACGCCACGCCTCCGTGTTTATTTGGAATGCGTACAAGATCGCAGCACTGCTTTAAATTTGCTCTTTCGCCTATTCGCACTTTCCAGCACCTATAGGTGGCACGGAGAACTTCTCAATATGGCGGGACGAGAGGTGATGGAAGCGACACGAAGCGTGCACGTCTCGAGAACCAGGCGGCTTACGAGCCTCTGGTATCTCTAAGCGCGATCCTTGACCTTGCCAAGGAAACACAGAGATGTGTTGCCGAAGGAGAGGCGGCGTTTAACGCTGGCCATATAATATGTTGTGGAGTACGCGAGACGACAAGCGCAGCCGTCCAGGTGGAGTCCCTCTGCCTGCAGACAAGTGCCATAAAAGGCCCGCCGCATAGAATAAATGTTCAAGTATGCAACGCAGCCGGGGCCGTAAAGGTCAGAATTTCTCCTTACGTTTTGTAATCTATACATGATGTACGAGAATTGACACCAACCAGCGGTAGCTCTCGTGTGTAAACAAAGCGCCGCCCCCCGCTTTTGCGCTGCCTAAAATGTAGTGTGTGCGTTCACGACGAGACACATGGTTCCCTGCGCCGGTTTAGCTGCGAAATGATTGTTCAAGAGTGACACGGAAACAGTTATGTAGTGGCGATTCAGCAGGTATGAGCGCGATGATGAGGTATGCCAGCTTTCCGCACGATTGGCGTTTTCGCGTGCCGTGGAGTGGTGGGAAGAAACTGTTACTTCTTCATTCTAGTGTTATAAAAGTAGGAATAAGTTGCTTGAAGCTTCCCGGATTCATTATGCATGTGGCAGCTGTCGCATTTTACCGCGCGAAAATTACCACAGTTTTAATGTCGTTTGCATGCTTATAATTGATTTGTTTATTTTCAGGGAGAATGCACATGCAAGGCCGGTCTCTCTGCACAGTGCAAACATGTGTTTGCCACACTGATATATTTGAACAGGTTAGAAACCTTTTAAGAACATGAATTTATCATATTTTGTTGGTTGTCTTCTGTAATGTGCACCGAGGGACTAACAGTAAATGTGTGCGATATGCCGTACTAAAAGCTTCAATGTAAAAACGAACATAGAGGCATCACTGCTATTAAAAGGAAATGAAATTGCATCTGGTGTTTGTTGTTGCACTCCCAACCGTGACTTCTAATAACATGTTGAAATACACACGACCATTTCTTTGCTAACTTCTTTCCCAATGCGGAGCTTTATTGTCCACAACTTCCGTCATTTTTTCTCTTTTTGAAAGCGGTGCTAGCTCACTTTTCCGAATATTGCACGATTTGTGCATTGCGGCACGCTGCACATGCGATTGCCCTTCGGTCTTAGCCCGTTTTTCTCACACAAACGTGGCGAGTGGGAAACCCTCCACCGTCTCCTGCCTTCCGAAAAAATCCGCGCGGTGGCGCTAGCTCATCTGGAAAGTGCGAATAAATAATTGCAGCATTACTCTAAGACATTATTAGTTTAACTAAATTATGTTTATGTAGGTCGCAGTGCACACGAGCTCACGCATGATATATGCGTGACTAACGCTGAGTGAAAAATGCAATGAACAACAACAACAACAAACATGGCGGTTACTAAGATGGAAGCACTGGTCGTGTCGTAAATGTTATCGCGACTAATCATGATCGAGTGGAGCAAGCGTGAAGTAACCACGTTGATAAAGTGGCTATATATGGTGACGCCTTGTATAGCAGGCACGTACGCAGTCTGTAAGCGTAAACTACAGTGTTCTAGTACACTGTAAGAAAACGCAGAGGTGATGTGGCGTTGTGGGCGTGTTGTTATGTCATACTGAAGATTATAGCGCACGAAAGACACGGACAAAGGAAGACGTGACACACACAGGCGCTAACTTGCAACAATGTTTATTTCGAAACCAGGGAACCACATATACAGGCAACATGCTTATCACCATCATCATACATGCACTTTGAAAATTCAACTATCTTTACGTAGATAGGCTAACTCCTTACAGGAGAGGGCGATCGATGGTTTGGAAATGCATTTAAGCAGAGGTGATATCGTTGCACGATGACTGACCTGCCGGAGGGCCACAAAACTAAATGCCTCAATCGAAGTGTCGTTTTTTTTTTTTTGTTTTTTTTTTTTGCTGACTAGTGTTCTGGTAAACGTATTCTTGCCGAAATTATAGGAAACGTATTAGATTGTTGGCCTCTCCCACAAAAGAGGTAAACAATACTGCCAATAAAGGGTGGCTACGTGGACTTGTTGGCAGTGGGTCATTTCTTAGTAGCGCGGCAAAGGACGGACATGAGAAAGAAACGTACGATGACACATAGCGCTGTATGTCGTCGTACGTTTCTTTGTCCTTTGCCGCGCAAGAAATCCTCGCCAGTTTTGTTGACAAGATATCTGTGCTGCTGCACAAAAGTAAGGCTGTTAAAAATGACATGTTGCAGCAGAACGGCAGAACATCAAAGGTTTCAAAGTGCAAGGTGAACGCTCCCACTGGAGCCAACCACTTTAAGATGAAAAATGCTCGTTTTGTATATGTTTCCATGGTGTTTACCCAAAAGCTTTAGGTGAAAAGAATTGAGGTGGGGCAGCCACAGTGGTACGGTGGTTACAGTGTTCGGCTCCTGGCCCGAAGGACGTAGGTTCGATCCTGGCCGCGACGCTCACATTTCGATGGAGGCGCAATTCTAGAGGTCTGCGTATTATGCGATGTCAGTGCGCGTCAAGGAATCTCATGTATTCGAAATTTTGGGAGCCATCCACTATGGTGTTTCATAATCATGTCGGTTTTGGCAAGTGAAACCCCAGAAATTATAAATTTAGCTGGGTTCTATTTCCAGCTCGAAAAACCTATTTCCTGTTCTTTCCAGCAGCAGCAACTACTTCCAGCTAGAAAACTGCCTTAGCTGGGTTTCGTTTCCCGCTGGAAAAGCCATTTGCAGTTGTTTCTAGCTGGAAAACCGCCTAAGGTGGAGATTGTTTCCGGCCGGAAACTGCCATTTCCAGTTATTTCCAGCTGGAAATGAAAATTTTCCAACTGGAAGGGATATTCCGGCTCAAAATCCAGCTGGAACGTCTCTTTCCAGCTGGAAGTTCGCGTGCCGTTTTCATCTGGGCGGCTAACGTAGCACGTGGACAGAGAAGGCAAAACCCCATGTGCGCGAAAATGCACTGCACAGCGACGAGCGACGAAACGGGTCATTCACGCGAAGTGTCGGGTGGTCGATATCGCGCGATAACTCGGTTTTTCAGATTTCCAAACCGTCGCCCACGTGCCGGAGGTGCTTTGCGGAATTTGCCAGCAGCCCGCCACGGTCCTTAAAGCCCCTTGATTTTGAAAGTAGCGACACTCTCCTCCGCGTGCGCGTTTTCCTCCTCAATTCTCCTCGGATTTCTCCCCTCCGTGGCCAGCGCGGTGCGCACGGCACGCTGAACCCTCCACTGGCTCGCCGCAGCCGCATTCGAATCACTGAGCGCGCTTGTTTATTCGACCCCTTGAAGCATTAAATGAGAATCTATCCCTTAAAAACTGTCGTGACGAAAGTGGGCTTCCGATAGATCATAATGACAAATATATTTTTTTAAGACGCTTCGATAAATACGAGCGGATGCGCTTCAAAAAAAAAATGAGCATACCAACTGGCGGCAGAGCGGTTTACTTCTCCGTCGCCGCTTCGGCTGTCCGTAAAGCGGAGGTGTATTAAACGCATCTAATGTAAGCAGCATAAAGTATAGTCGAGAATTTTGTTCCTACTTGTTGTCTTCATGACCTCAAAGAAGGTACCCAAGAAGAAATGCGATGGTTTACTTAAATTGAATTGGTCGAAATGAGTGGGCCCGAAGCCTTTTCGTGCCAATGCCGCTGTCAGACACGTACGCACGCACGTACACACGCGCATGCACACGGGATACACACTCACACAAGAGCCATGGAGCTCGTGTAGGTCCCGGCTCACTCGCAGATAGCAGGCAACACCATTGCCGACTATCATGCCCGAGCAATGTCAATCCGGGCCGAGCATGAGCCGGAAGAGCTACCGCGCCCGGTTACCAGCTTTTGGGACATTACCCGGATGTATCGAGAGGAAAGGTGCAGACTGCTAGAACCGCACCCCGAACTGACAAGGCAACAACAGACGATACTGCGTTGAGCGCAGGCGGGATCGCTTAGGTGCAGACTGCTAGAACCGCACCCCGAACTGACAAGGCAACAACAGACGATACTGCGCCGAGCGCAGGCGGTATCGCTTGCGCATCCTGTACTGATGAACCGCATGTACCCTGCGGAACACGACACGCTCTGATGGCGCGGCGACGGAGCGGCGGCGTGGATAAAACAGCGCCGCTACTTTCCAACATCAAGGGGTTTTAACGGTCCTTGACGGTCCTTAAAGGGGCCCTGCAACACTTTTCGAGCATGCTCAAAAAGCGCTGCCGATCGGTAGTCGAGGCTCCCGAGAACTGCAGCTGAGAACTGCATCGTCGGCACGTTCTCACGACCGACCGAGGCAGGGGCGCAGCGTGTCTCCGATAACAATGCTGGCGTCCTGTAATGGTGGCGCTTCGGGGTCGTCTGCCAGTGCCGTCTTACGAGGCGGTGTATCGGAGTATGGGCCGAAACCGATCTCAGCTGTCATTCGTTCCAAACGAGCGCGCAGGTTTGCTTCCATGGTTGGCAGAGCGATGAAAACACTACGGCGTTCGAGGTGCACACCCAACATTACCAAACCGACGCGCAGTTTTCAAGCACGCGCGATACACAGTGCGATCGACTCCGCTCGACGAGAACGACGCAAGCCGACCGGAAGTGGCGGCACAGACCACGTGGTTGCGCCCAGACGTCAGAGAGAAAAAAATGAAGAAAAAAACTCCGCCGGCGCTCTTGGGCGGAGCCTCGCTCCTCTGCGCTCCCTCCGTCGACTCGCTGCCTAGCTGGCCTAGCTTTCCGCGCGCTCGCGGCGTTGAGTTGAGGGAGAAAGCTGCGGAACGTGATCTCTATAATTTGGTAACACCACTTAGACTTGACGGATTCGAAAACTTTTTGCGGCATATGACTCGTGAAGAGTCATACGTCAATAATGAGAATATTCCAATATAACTAAGAAAGGTGTTGCAGGGCCCCTTTAAGGTCCCTATATTTTTAAAGGTAGCGACAACTACACGCGCGCCCTCTCGAGGGGTCCAAGGAGCAGCGATAGCAGACGACGCGCCGCTCGCTCCCGTGCATATTGCGGGTGCCTGAAACCGAACTCGGGGCTCGCATGAACCGTTAAATTATTAACATTTGTAGTCTAAGATGCTCATCAATTATCAAACTACAGGTGCAATCACTTTAACGAGCACGGTGCACGTTAAACGTTGAAATAAAACGCGTGCTTTTCCTAAGAGGATCCGAGCGGGTTCCCACAGGAGCTGTCACGCAAGACATCTATTTTTTTTTAGGGGCGAAGCTCCTTAAAGCGGCACCCGTTCGTCCCCGTCGTAGTGCGTAACCAGTCTTAACGCTAGTACCAGATCTTGACCTCCAAGGTGGTGCCGGTAGGAGATTTCTCCTGTGCGTTGTTGAACAATAAAAAATTCGCAGCGTGCGCGTTAACTAAAAGCCGAATTCTTCTGTCTCTCATTCCCCATTAGCAGCCATTGGCATGTTCCAGTAGGAAACGTTAGTAGAAGTAGAAGTGTAAGTGTTAGCTAAAAGCCGACTTCTTCTGTCTCTCATTCCCATTAGCAGCCATTGTTTACCTCCAAGGTAGTGCCTGGTGAGATTTCTCCTGTGCGTGATTAAACAATAAAAATTTTGTTCAAAACGCCGTTGATTGATGAAATAAACCAACGAAAGACGCCAGATGTTTTCTAAAAGCAAAACGAAAAGACGCCAGATGTTCCTAAAGCAAAACGAAAAGACGCCAGCTGCTTAACGAAAGACGCCAGATGTTTCTCCTCTCCTACGGTAAAAGCTATCCCCCTTTTACTACCCCCGCCGCCTCCATGTCCCGCAGATATAAAGGTATGTTGCAGTGTTGCCCAATGCAATTTCAAATAAATTTGGGGTATGTGTACACCTACAGGCCCTAAAACCAGACTCAAAGAAGAAAAGCTGAGTTAGATGGCGTTTTGTAGAGATGCAAGATAATAAAAGAGCTTTTTTAAATTCAAAAACTGGGTTTTATTGCATGAATTCATAACAAAGCTTTTCTTTGGAAGTTTTGTTGTGAGCACTGATCCCCCCTTATTCGCTTGCAGGGTGGCTTCCGTTCCTTCTGCCTTGGCAAATTAGCAAAGATGCTCAGTGCGGCATTATGGTTTCAGTTTTTTCCTCCCGGTGTCTTGCAGTATTTTTTACTCGAACTTGTCAAACGCTTCAGAATGGGGCATAGCGCTAACACACACGGACGAGGAAGAGACAACAGGACAACAGGTTATATGCCCCATTCTGAAGCATATAACCAACTAGCCCAAAAATCCACGTTGTCAAACGCACTGTGGTCCTATAGATCTAGGGAAAACGTCACGCGGAATGCTTCAACGAGAAGCCTTCATCGATCTCGCACACAGTAGTGCGGCAAAACACGGCAAGGCTTGGTAAAAAACTAATCCCAAATGGTCATTTCCCTGTGAGCTTGTAGTGTTGAAGCCACCCCGGTGAGAAAAACAAAGGCAGCTGTATTGGGTTCCGAGCTATTTAATGTTAGAGATACGGGGTGTGACTCTACATTGACTACTACGCACAAATCTAGGGCATAAAGAATGGCGAAGCAAAAATAGCGTTGCTGAGATAATGTTCATGCATATGCACAAACAAAAGCACGCCGACGAGGCGACAGGCTGCTTGAAGTTATAACCATTACAAAAACACTTCGCATAGCCGCGTGTTTTCTGTGGGCACAAATTTCTTGCGACTCATTTTGTTGGGCCATACCTTCCTTCAGCATATCTTTTTGTCACCGCGAGGAACGAAAAAAAAAAAAGCTTTTTTCCGTCCTCCGCGAGGTGAGGCAACCGAAGGCACAGGGACCCGGCATACTACCACGTCCCGCTCCAAACATAAAATTCAAACGCAGAATTCCTGCGTCCACTCAACTTCAGGTACATAGACGCTTCTAGTTTCCAACAGTGTGACAGAGGCGCGTGAAGTACTCTCACTGGCTAAAATCGCCCAACTCCACGCTTGAAAACACAGTGATGCGTACCTATCGCCGGCACAGCGCTGCCGCCGCTGGACCTTTTGGGTGGGGCGCGAAGGCGAAAAGGTCACGTGTCGCCAACCAGCCTATCGCAGGGCGCGGCGGCTAGATCAAGACCTTTCGTTACTTTTGAAAGATAGAGGGACTTTAACGGTCCTCAGTCCGGCGTGCCATCTCTCAGCACGCGGAAAACGAGAACATTAACCGTCTCTCCCCAACAAGCGCTCCCTTCGCGTCTTTCGCTCACCTAAATATTTCTTGCACCGTGGTCCTATGTATACCTACCACACGATAAAGGATCATATAAACGCAGCCTAGCTTACAAGGTACATACTTATTGAGATGATTAGTTTTGCATCCGGATTTTACAGATTAAACCGATTTTTGTAAGATAAAGGAGCAAATCCTTCCAAATTTCTGAGGAGCTGAAAAGACCAAATCCACCTTTTTAGTCCATGGGAGAAACGATGCAAATATGGCACAACAGAGAATTTGCTGACCCGATGTCTACGCTCATTACATGCCCCCGCGCGGTCATTTTTGGCCGCCAATTTGATGAGTTTGTTACATGCAGTGGATATCGCCGAATTGTCGTAACCTGCCTTCTTCAACCTGACTGCTGAAACTGTCTTTAACTAGATGGTGGCATGACATTTTAAGCCAATAACATAAAGAAGAAAATACCATGCCGTTCTTGATAATTTTAGGGTGGGCTGAATTGTCATGCAGTAGTGGTTTCTTAGATATTGGTTGGTATTTCCAACAAACATGCTGCGAAGTGAACACGAGGCGTATGTCAAGATGTTGAAGCTGTTGCTGCTCTGGGCTTCAGCCACAGGAATGCGTTTGATGCCGTGTGTAGATACCTTCACGAAACAAACCGAATACGACTTTAAATTCCCGCTTGTATAAGTCTCATTATAATAGAAAACAAAAGTTTTAATATTATTATTATTATTATTGTGCTTCTTATTATTATTATTTTTATTCTAATTCCTATTCGGGACAACGATTAAATTGTCTGATCTGAATGTTTGAAAAACTATTATTGCAAACTATTAGTCATGGTGGAGTATAAATATGCGGACTGGTGGAATAAAAGCACATTTAGTTGATAGTCAGCGCCGTGTTTGTGCCCTTTCTTTGTCCCGTCTCGTAGCGCTGTTTTCTACTTGAAATTATTGCACTATTTCATTGATGCGTACGTTGTTTTTGTATATTTATTGCTATTGGCATCAGCATTCAATACTCAAAATATTTGATGGATGGATGGATGGATGCGAAACTTTATTGTAAGTCCTGAGGTGCACGACTCAACGCACCGCGGGCCGCTCCCACGTTGGGACAGTCAAGCCAAGCCCAACCGCCGCATCGTGGGCCCTCTGGACAGCCCTATTGGAGGGAAAAGCAACCACTTTAGCTGGACAGCCCATAGATGAGCTCCGACATCGGGGCTCTTGATAGCGGATAGCCACTTATCTTCATTGAATTGGTCCGTTCCCCGTAACGGGGGGAACGCCAGAGCATGTGGTCTAGGCTAGCGAATTCGTTGCAGTGTCTGCAGGAGCTATTGGGATAAATGTTTGAAAAAAAAAATTTTTTTTATTAATAAGATGACCTCTTGGCCAATCCCCCAGAGTGGGTATGAGCCATGCAGTAGAGGATACTACTACTACTACTCCATTAATTCGGTGGTGAACCGTAGACCATGGCCGCATTCGTGAAAAGATTGTACGATCTTTTCGGTCATCTTACTGTATCTGTCATCATTGTTAAAAATTACCAACTAATTGTCTACATACCTAGATACATATCAAATACCGTGACCTACGCAGCCGCGAAGCTTTCTGTTAACACGACTGCAAGGTCTGGCGTGTCGAGAAGGGGGGGATAGTTGTGTCTTACCCCCAGAAGTGCGGCTTCCAAGAAGACAGCTCCCGGCAGTCGAGGGTCGAAGCGCAGCGGCGCTCGGTTCGAATGTAGGAGGCGCGGAGACAGAAGAACACTTCTCAACTGCCCATAACCGTTCGAAGAAAAAGACGCGCCCTGTTTACCATCGGTTTATTTTGTCTACTTGAGTCCCCACTGATGTCTAGGAATTCTCCTGGTCAGGATCGTTCCGTGTGGACGGCCTCTCTGCACAGTGATGATTTGCCGATTGACCTGTTTCTCCGCAGTGGTGTGAGCAGCGTTCCCGTCGCTCTGGTGCCCTTGGGTGGGCACTTCATTAAGTTAAATAACCCTAAGACGATACAAGAACATCTTCATGCCGTGACCCCAAACTACCAGAGCATTACCGACGTGAGGCAGTTTGGTCGCGGTGGAATCGTATGCAGATCGCCAGACCAGGCATGTGTAAAGGATCTCCTAAAGTGTTCATCCTTTGCATCGATCCCGGTGAGTGCGTATATTCCACCACATCTGGCTTGCACTAAAGGCATCGTACGCGGCGTAGACGCGCAACTCAGCCCTGCGGAGACTCTAGAGAAGCTTTCTGTCGCATGTGTGGTGGCTGTCTACCGGTGCAATCGAGTTGTAGACAATAAGAGAGTCCCCACAGAGTCAGTGATTGCGACATTTGCTGGCACATCATGTCCGTCTGAAATTAAAGCATGGCCTTTAGTATTTAGAGTAGATCAGCTAGCGTCGCGCCCACTGCAATGCCGGAACTGCTGGAGATTTGGGCATAGCGCTGGTGGATGTAAGTCAGATGTGCGCTGTCGCAGATGTGGTGAAGGCCACTCAGATCGAGAATGCACGGCTCATGATGACATGTGTTGCCTCTGTGGTGGACAACATGCTGCTGACTATACAGAGTGCCCAATTCGACAGCAAGAAATGCAGGTACTGGAGATTGTTGACAAAAGGAGATGCTCTAGGAGGGAAGCCATGTCAATTGTCAAGGAGAGAGCGCATGGTTATGCTGGCGTTACAGCACGTCAAACGTTTTCGGAGACGACTATCGCGCAGGCAGTTGAGGTAGCAGTAGGAAAGGCCATGACTAGAGTAATGAACCAATTAGTGGTTAGCATTTCCGAATGCATTGCTCAAGTTGTCAGCAATCAAATTGCCAAGCTTGTAATCCAAACTTCGACGGGTACTCCCGAGTCCAACAAACTGCCAACTGCCAGTGAAGCGAATACAGCATGTACTGATAAGGTAAACAGTGCTGATAACATCCGTGACTCCGCAGAGCATATGTTGGCTGATGGTCAAGAACATGTGCTAGACCTAAATGTGTCCACAGATGTCGAGTTTGATGCCCGGGCTCAGAAACGCAGCCGGTCCCCATTGAACTGTTCTGCTTCTACTTCCCCTCAGTCTAAACCAAAGAAGTCACCACCCAGTAAAGTTCTAAAGGAGAGCATTTTGGAGAAAGTTGTATCCGCAACAATTCTCTCACCAAAATAGCATCCCTGAGAGTTTTACAGTGGAATTGCCGCTCTATATTTGCTGCTATTACTGATTTACATTGTCTTTGTTCACAGTTAAATCCTGATTTAATTTTATTACAAGAATCTTGGCTTGCTCCAGATAGCAATTTTTACTTTAGGAATTATCGTTCGTTTAGATTAGACCGCCCCTCGAGAGGTGGTGGAGTAATCACAATGCTATCAAACAGAATTTGTCATAAAGCAAAACTGACGTTAAATCTGATCTCCCCAGAATGTGAAATATTAGTTATAAACATAACTCTTCCGACTGGTCAGGCTTTTTCGATAGCAAATGCGTACTTTCCTTCAGGCGTACATGACACTCGGTCATTGGATACTATAATTGCGACTTGTGGAAGAAATATTTTATTAGCAGGGGACTTCAACGCCCATCATGTTGCATGGGGTGTAAAAACTGATGCGTGCGGCAGCCGCTTGTGGGATTGGTCTCAAGATAATCATTTTACATGTTTAAATTCAGGAAGCCCGACGTATGTGAGAGGTCGTACTTCTTCATCGTTGGATTTGACTTTTGCAAGTTCCAGCCTTAATATTTCGGCTTGGTCAGTGGTAGATTGCGCTACAAATAGCGACCACTTGCCGATTACTTTCGAAATAGTATGTCCAGTAGCCCCATCAGCTTTTAATGCACGTACGTATATAAATTACACTAAATTTAAAGATTCATTGTGTTCTTCATTGGCTTCGCTATCAGATACAAACATTAAGTCGAAGGCTTTGAGCATATGTTCTGTTTTAAAGAGTGCTCGCGAGAAATCTGAATTTGTGGTCTCCTCAGCTAAGCAGAACTCTAATTCCCCTTGGTGGAATGATGATTGTTCGAGGGATTATAGGCGCAGAAAGGCAGCATGGAAAAAGCTGTTGTACAATCAATGCCCTCAAAATTGGAAGGATTACTAGTTCTGCGCTGGTGCTTTTAAACGAACAGTTTCCAAGGCGAAAGAAGATTACGACATTCGGACATTTGATTCTCTGTCGAAATCAAACAATAAACGCGCAATATATAGATTTCTACGTAAAAAGAAACTGACTCCGCGATCCATGAATGCCGAATCTGTCGTTTTGACTCCAGAAGAAATAAAAGATGCGTTGGAAGCAATAGGTAGGGGGTTGGAGCAGCGCTTTTCTTCGCAACTATCACCACGTCCTTTGCTTACATTAGGTAATGACGACTTCACAGAAATTTCGGCGGCTGAATTATCACAGGTTTTAGCTAGCCTTCCATCAGCGTCTCCGGGCCCTGACGGAGTCACATCGGCCATGCTGAAAATGATGAATAAGGAATCACCAGAATATTTATTAGACATAATCAATTACTCAGTAAAAATGGCATGGCTCCCATCAGATTGGAAAATAGCTAAGGTAATACCATTACTTAAAGTTCCGGATAAGGGGTAGGTATTGGACAACATTAGGCCCATTGCGCTAACTTCTAATTTCGTAAAATTAATCGAGAGAGTTTTAAATATTGGTATAATAAATTTCATTAATGAGAAAGAAATCTTAAATCCATCCCAAATTGGCTTTAGATCAGGATGCTCTATATGGCAGGCGCATATAGATCTCGAAAGCCGTATCCAATTAGCTAGGCGTGAAAGAAAATATGCGGTGTTAGTCACTCTGGACATCGCAAAAGCATATGATAGTGTTGAGCACATCGTTTTAATGAATCAACTTCACAACCAGAATTTTCCAAAATATATTCAGGCATGGATTGCGGAATTTTTACGAAATAGAACATTTTATTGCTTCCAAAGCGGCATATCGTCTTCTACGTACGTGCAATCAAGAGGTGTACCGCAAGGGGCAGTCCTTTCCCCGGTATTATTTATTATTCTCATGAGTTCTATTCCACGACAAGAGGACGTGCACACATATGTGTATGCTGATGACATTGCATTTTTTTCATCAGCAGATGATATTCACAAGCTATTCCAAATATTGCAATCATACTTATCATCCGTAGAACGTTGGCTTGATGGTCTACATCTGCATTTAAATGTCAGCAATTGCTCTGTAATAACATTTCCATTGAAAGACCCTATTTACATGTCGCTATCTTATCATGTCGAGAATATTCCACAAGTTGAGAAAGTAAAATATCTGGGCGTGATATACGACCGATCTATGTCGTGGAAGGCTCACATTGAATACATCGCAGCAAAGGGCGTTCGGGCGGTTGGATTGTTAAGGAAGGTCAGCAACAGCCGGTTAGGTATGCGAAGAAAAACGCTTTTATCAATATATTGCATGTATGTTCGCCCAGTTCTTGAATTCGGGTGCATATTATATGCTGGGGCTCCTGCTTATAAGCTTCATCCTCTTGTAGTCCTCGAAAGACAAGCCTTGAGATTATGTTTAGGTCTTCCTAAATTTGTAGCAATCAAGGTCTTGTATCTGGAAGCTAGGCTCCCCTCATTAGCTACCCGTTTTAAGTTGTTAGCAGCTCAGTCATTTTTAAGGCTGTATGAATCCCCCGTAAGACGTGCAGCAACAGTTTTTATTGCCAGTCCTGAATTGTTTTTTGGAGTATATTGGCCGAGATTTCATACGCCTCAAATTCTGGTTATACAGAGCCTTCTTGACTTTTTAAACGTTCAAATTAAGGACATGCCTTTAATCAGTAATAGCAACAACTATATTAAAATACAATTTGACGACATTTTTCCAAAAAATGCAAAACTAATATCGTCCCGCTTTTTAAACGCTATATTAAGTGATTACCTGGTACATATGTCAATAAAGACAGTCATAGCGACTGATGCTTCACAGAGTGAAGAAAAATGTGGAATTGGGATTTTCTCCCCTGCTCTTGATTGGTCATTTTCTCTTCGCCTTCCAGATTTTGTGCCCGTATTTGCAGCAGAATTTTTAGCGATCATTCTAGCTCTCCGTAAATTAACAGCATCAGTAAAGTCTGCAGTAATTTTGACGGATTCTCGGTCAGTATGTTCCTCCCTAACTGCAAATGAGGAATCGAACGTTCTGAGGGTTTTCAAATCATTAGTCCCACCGCATATAAATTTGATCAAGTTGGTTTGGGTTCCAGGACATAAAGGGCTAATTATGAATGAAATGGCAGATACGCTAGCAAAGACATCTTTGAATGGCCCGGCTATTCAGGTATTACCGGCATCAACATTCATTATAGGTGCGAGATTAAGGAGGAAACTGTTGTTAGATGAATTTTATGCACCGTCAATAACGAACACATTAGAATTGCAGCATTTGAATCATTATTGGAATAGTAAAATATGTCAAACAAGAGCAATTGAAGTCGCAATCGCTAGACTACGCTGTCAGACTCCATACCTAAATTTTTATTTACACAGAGCTGGTCTGGCAGCTTCCCCTAATTGTTCTTTTTGCGGAGTACATGAGTCAACAGAACATTATCTGATTCACTGTAACAGATACTCTTCCTTGCGCAAATTGACTTTAGGTACCGTCTTCCGACTCCTTAGATTGGAGTTAAGTGCACCAAATGTACTTTCATTCGGGGCTTTGTCCCTTGGTACAGC